>NC_136613.1:28415608-28643108 GCF_933228915.1 Telmatherina bonti | reverse complement strand
TGGCGGGAGGCGGGGCTTAATGCGGAAGCGTCTCAATCCACTCGTTTTGCCCACAGGCTGATCTGACAGCCTACGGAGAGGGTCTGTCTGAAGTAAATGAAGCGATTTGTGACAATAACTCGATCAATCCCAGCCCTTCTGGTCTCAGAAATAAAAATCAATAAGCCTGAAATGCACAGAATAGTTCCACTTTAATCATAGGGGCTGTTTTATGTCTGCAGTTACAGTTTTGCATCTCTTTAAATCAAAATAAAATGAATAATTACCTTCATAAACAAGATTCAAAATACCTGGAACAATGTATTTCCAGTTCTTTGACATAGATTATGTAGACCAATTGAAAGAACAGATAATATTCATACAGTCATTAATACTCAATGGCCTGCTATTTTCAGTTTGATTTTGTAGCATATCAGCGTATTTTTATTTAATTACTGCACTTGTGAAAACACAAAGCCTTACGATGCCACTCGTGAACCATTTTTAGATATCAAAGCATCAAGAGTAGCTCATTAATGCGTGATAAGTGCTTGTAATTATAACAGTGACTACCAAATAAGATAGATACTGACAATAAAACATCAGTTGATACAATTAATTAGGTCCACCTTGCTTGTGCCAAGTTAGAGCCCCTTTTGGCTTCACAGCTGACATAATTTTTCATGTTAGATTTAGCTTCATATTGATATGAAGTGCACACAGTTGCTGCAGATTTGCCGGTTGCATGTCCATAAAGACAAAGTCCCGTTCCACCACCTCCCAGAGCTGTTAGACTGAATGTTACAGAGACTCAGACCGATGAGTCTGTGTGAATTGTAGAGTCAGTTTCCTGTTTTTAGCTGACAGGAGTGGCACTCGATGTGGTGTCTGCTGCTGCAAAATTCCGCTTCAAAGTTAAATGCGTTGTTCATTTAGAGATGAGGTTCTCCATACCTTGGATGGAACCAGTGGTCACCTTTCTGCCCTTTTTCCTTTGACCTCAGATGTCAACAAGACATTTTGGTCCCGACAGTTGCTGCTCACTGGATATTTTCTCTTCTTCAGACCATTCTCTGTAAACCCTCAAGATGAAATCCCAGTTGATCAGCATTTTCTGACCAGCCACCAAAATTACTTCAATCCCTTTTCTTCCTCATTCTGATGCTCAGTTTAAACTTCAGCCGGTCTGTTTGACCATGTCTACACATGACTAAATGTGTTGAGCTGCTGCCATGTGATTGGCTGATTAGACACTTGTTTTAACGAGCTTTTAGACAGATGTAGCTTATAATGTGGCGTACCCAGCATAGTATATTTTTAAGTCACTTTTCTTTTTCAGAATTGCTGCAGACTTTAAACCGCTTGTTACTACTCATACAGATGTGTTAAATACATAATGCATCTGACTGCTTTGACTAAAGCATTTATAGAGAGGATGTCATGATTGATCACTAAATACCTTTTATTTTCAGGCTTGTTATTTTTTTTAAAGGTGTTAAAATTTACAGAAATTATTCATTTTGTTATAAGAAATGGTGGGAAAGTAGGAATTCCCTGTAAATAAAACACTTATTTTAATTTTACACAAGACTTTTTTTGTTTATTTTGTGCTGAAATAAAAACGTTCTTAAAATATTCAACTTAACTGGTTTAAACCACCAAGGAGATCAGTTATGATTTTATATATATATATATATATATATATATACATATATATATATATATATATATATATATATATGTATATATACATATATATATACATATATGTATGTATATATAGTTACGTCCTAACTCTGCAAGGGGATGTGAGGCATAACAAATGAGAATTGCGGACAGGTGTTAAAATGTGAATTTCTGAAAAGTTATTGTCACAAGTGGAGATGGGAACAAAGAGGTAGCAATATTACGAATGTTGGGCTTATCGTAGCTGTGTAAAGAAAGGACAGCTACAAAAAAAAAACAAAAAACATCCAGTATAAACAAAAAGAAAACAAGGCACAAAATGTGTGAAACAAAAACAAGTCTGCTAAATTAAAACAAACAGAAAGTGAAGCAGCGCCAATAGCTATGCTTAAAAGCCAAAAGTACGATATACAAATACAACAGAAATACTTATTAGCCCAACATATTCTAACTTTAACAAAACACTATTTGTAAATGCAACAGAAAGAGGAGCCAGAAGAGCTTTAAAATACAATGTACAAATATAACAGAAAGAAAGCCAAAAGGGCTTTACTTTTGATATGAAAACAACAAAAGACTACTTGGCAAGAAAAAAAACAGAGAACACAAAACCAACAAGTTTTAACACTGCTGGAAGAAACACAAGACCAAGCAGTTTTTAAACACAGAAACAAAACTTCGAACCAAGCAAAATCTACTCAAACGACGACGACGACGACGACAGATTACAGGCCTTGGACAAACAGTTGCCAGTCAGTCCACAGATGCAGCCGGTTTAAATATTCCTCCAATGTCGCTGCAGTGTTGTGGATAGGTCAAGCAATTGTCCAATCAGTAGGCAGGGAACAGGGGTATGGTGAGCAGAGCCAATCCTCAGGTGGTGACGGCATACAGGGATTTGAATACAAAATAAAACAGCAATTTCGTGGATTGGCAGCCGTAACATATATATATATATATATATGTATATATATATATATAAAGTAAGTATGTATGTATATACATATATATATATATATATATATATATATATATATATATATATATATATATATATATATATATATATATATATATATATATATATATACATACTTACTTTTTCCTTAGAACAAGCCGTCAAAGCTGCAGTCACTCCAGCATGTTTCCATGTGTGCTTTTTTTTTTAGGTCGGAGAGCAGTGTACTGCACAAATACAATTACCCAGACACATTTACCGTGTCTGTTAGATGCACCAGCAGTAAAATGCACATTGCAGCGGAGAAAAAAATTACCATTCAAGTGCCTGTAAGAGAACCTGCTGTCATCAGGTGCTACGCTGGAGATATATATTTGTATGGACCCAACTGCAGAGCCCTGTATGGAGAAGCATTTCATATTCAAGTTGAAGTAAAAGCTGGTAGGTATAAACATAATATTATGAAATATTTATTTTTGGTCTTGAAAGCATCTGTTTCAGATGTGTGTATTTATTCATCTTCCTTTACATTTATGTTTTTTTTTCTTTTTTCCAAAAACTAGTCACTATTCTGCATTAATTTCTTCTTTTTTATATAAATACATAGGTTCAAATGTTTTCTACAGAATCCAAACAGGTGGAAAGCTGTTGGCTGGTTTGTCTGCAATCCAAGGAAATGTCCCTCAGAACATCACAGTGACTCCAGAAATGGTGAAGCAACTCGGACTGGGATGCCACCACCTGATTCTTTATGCATCTAATATGGTCACTTTCCCCGACAAGTCTGCAGATCTACAGGTAAACCCTTAATGAACAAATACAAATTTATGTGTATTGATGAAGGTACCCTCCTCTATAAGTACACAAATAACACATTGAATGGTCCTTCATGTTTTTAAAGTTAACTTTTTTATTATCAGATGAGGAAACTGATTGAGGAGTTGATGGGTTTTTAAATGAGAAATTAGATTTAACCTTTAATTATTTAATCCAATCAGCCAACTAATGGCAAATCAGCAAACACAAATTAGATACATGACCCCTCTGAATATCATTTAAATCATCACTTTTGATGTCACTTATAAGTTTGGCATCTTGTTATTGGTTATTAGTTTAGTTTATTTGATAGGGACAGCGCATATTAATGAACATCTAGCAACAGATGTAAACATGTCGGATTAGAGCTAACAAGCTCATTTGCATCTGTGGATGCAAATTATTTAATGCAGCATCTCTACCAGTTTCGCAGCATGTGGCTTAGCAATTTCAACGTGTGCCACTGATCTGAAAAAGTAAATAAATAAATAAAAAAGAAAGGCTTTTACTCCTCTCTCGACTGGATGGAATTATTGTGGCACCATTAACATCTTATTAGAAATGTCCTAAAATTCTCATCCTAGTAATGACTTTTGCATCAAAAAGAAGATTCTCTCTTTGTTGCATCTCATTTTCTTTGGCTTGTTTCATTTGCTATGCAAGTTTCAGTACATAGATATTTATTTTGCTCCCAGTTTATGGCCTTTCAGGGACAAATCCAGCAGCTGCATCAAAGATTTTAAAGGTTTTAAATGTCAGTATCAGCTTGACTGTGAGCACTTGCAAAAGTACAGTTTTTCTATTATCAGTGGAGTTTTATCTTCCAGCAAATCTGAATGTAAAACATCAGTGTGTTGTAATTCTATCTCTATTGCAGGTCTGCATTTTGGAGAAAATAGTGGGGCTTCGTGCCTCCATGGTGAAAGAAAGGAGTGGCTGTTTAATCTCTCCACACATTACAATCAGAGTGTCGCTTGACAGAGGAGCACCTGTGCTGCTCTCCTTTGTTCTGACTGGAGACAGTAGCTCATTTTCTGAAAGTAGAACTATGAATAAAAAAAGGGAGATCGTTCGCATCAGACACCAAGTTCAAGGTATGAAAGAAATAGATGATAAACTGGCCAAACTAGAATATCTCTTATTTAATTTGACTTATTATTCTGATTACTCTGTTTTTTTTTTTTTTTTGTTTTGTTTTTTTTTACAGGATCTATACAAGTCAAAGTTTCCGCATGGAATTCCTTCTCATCTGCAGAAGTAGATGTTTTTACACCCTGTAGTGAAGAGTCAGACACAAAAAGAAATGTTTTTAATGAACATTACTTAAGTGTGAACAGGAAAATGGTAATTTCTTAATAAGGCTTTTGGGGTAGAGGATGATATCCTCTATTGTATGGAGAGAAAAAGACTGAACTCTATTGTATGGAGAGAAAAAGACTGAACTCCTATTATCCTACACACACACTACTGCATCCAAATATAAATATATTTATATTTCATTTATAAAATTAACACGTGTATAAGTGTTACATTCATTGCATGAAAATGTGTCAAATATGTCCAAAACGTCACAGGAGTGTCTCTCTGGACTTGCTATCATCAGCATCAATCATGCAATGATGATACATATCATATGATGATGTAAATGATGATTTTGCATCATCGAAGGTCAGAAAAGTCATGTTTTAGATTACACTTGCTCTTTCATGCGGTCCAGCACTGCCTGATGACCCAAACACAATGCAAGTTGTAAATAGTTGTAAACAACTTTTGCATTTAAAAATATATTTGATATATAGCAGCAAGTTGACATGATAGTATGTGGAAATATGCGGTATTAGTCTGGAGAACTGCTGCAGGACAGCAAGAGAGAAATGGGTGAAACGCAGAAGGCGCAGCTGGCGACAAAGCCAGGTGAAACCAACCAATAGAAACTCTGCTCTCACTCACCAGCGCAGGCGCTGCCCATCAAATGCAGTTAAATTCGCAACCAAAACTTTAGAAGTTGCAAGCAAAGAGGACTGATTTGCAAACAAAACTTTACAACTTGTAACTAAATGTTTTTAACTGTAAAGAGAAAAGGACTTATTTTTATGCACAATGTTTGTAATTTCTGACTTACAAACATGAGTTTTGATTGAAGAAAACTGTAGTTTTGATTGGAAACATTAGTTTGGATTGAAGTTGGAGAAGTACGCTTTCTCAAATATATATTTTTTTTAATTGGAACATAATTAGTTTCAATCCCTACAAAAAAATTTGATTCTCACTTTTTTTTTTTTTTTTTTTTTTCTTGCTCTCAAAAATCATTTTTGGTTTCAAATCTAACTTTTTTGATTGAATAATAAAGACACAAATTTCTCTCCATACTATTGCCTCCTCTGACAATATTTATTGTATTTCACTACATACAATTTCATATTTATTTTGCATTTGTTTCCAGGGAAAGCAGCATGTTAGAGTTGTAAGAGAGGATTGGGAAATCACTGCAACACCTTCAAAGTCACCCACTGTGAGAGGAAATATTCAACTTTTGATGAATAGCTTTAGCAGTAGTATACAATCTTATGACTGGGATGCCGGTGAGTTTGATACTGTTCCATTGATTTAATCATTTAAAAGAATTGAAAAAGTAGATCACTTTTTAAATGTTTATATATTCTGAGAATAAAACATGGTTCTCAATAAACTCAAGCACTTTTCACTTGGTTTTTCAACACAATAAATGAGATGTGAATGAGTTTGGAGTCGCAGTCAAAAAATTAGCTCTGTATTTGAGATGACATGATATGACATGAGATGACATTACATAAGATGACACGACACGATATGAGATGGTTCTTGACTGAGCATTTGCCAGTTACTGTCTTACTGCATTCTTGGCAAAGGCCAGTTTATTTGAGCAAAGTGAGTTGAAGCAAGAAAACATCTAAAAGCTGCAGCAATGTGAATGTCTCTTTTTTTTTTCCAGTTAAAAAACTATAATTCACTATTTAGCAACCATTCAACTCCTGCTGTTTTACAGACATCAGTCATAGATTACTTTTTTCGGAGTTATGATTTATTTTAATAAATTTTCCTTTTGATACACAGACAAGACGGGTTACTGCAAACCAAAGTCTAAATCAATGACAGAAACTATTCAAGCTGACTGCCTACCAGATCCATTTCAGTTTGATAAATATACCTTAAAGGTGAAATTGGTTTCGAATAGATATGAAGAAAAATCTATATGTATCACTTTCACCCCAATATTGTCCACACCAGCTGACAAAAGGTAATTCATTTTGTTTATTTTAAGTATAAGTTCTCCCTAACAAACTCTTCTGTTCCTTACATCTAACCAGATTGTAATCTGTCTTGATATTTCTTACACCACAGTCTGATATGCACTGAAGGTTGTGACCCAATAGAGGACAACAAGGATGCAACAATTGAATTGCGGTGTGGTTCAGCTCGGTGTCCAGGGCTTGATTGGTACATTGAGGACCCAAGAGGTGAAAATGAGTGGAATGTGAGTCAGTGATTTTTTGTTCAACTTATTGGCGACTTGTAAAAAAAAAAAAAAAAACAGTTGTGACATAAATGTCCATCTTTGTTTTTATACAGGAGAATACAAAGGATTGTTACAAAGAAGCAGAGAAAATTCCTCTAATTGAAAAAAAGAAAGGTGAAACCGAGTACAAAGTGAAAAAACAATATATTAAAGCAGCGAAAGACCGGGGTCAGAATGTCACGGTGGTGGCCATTGAAGGTACGTGTGTCCTGACTGTTTGGTGTAAAGATAAAAATAGTTTTGTTTTTTTGTTTTTTTTTTATCAATATAACCAATAAGAATAAATAAATCAGGGATTTATCATGAAACTTTGATTAATTGAAGAAAATATTCGTTTTTGTGAAAGGTTAAATTGCCAGAAATAACCGAGTTTGGCACAAGAAAGAAAAGATAAGTTTGCAAAAAATCCAAATATTCATTTTTTTTCCCCTTATAGGAACCAATCAACTATTTTACCTTAAATATATTATTAAAACATCATCATCAACAGACAATACGCCTCCTACCACCAGATGGCCAAAAACAACACAAGCTACCACCACTAAAGAAAACCCAGCACACTCAGCCAGTTCCACCAACCCATCACCCGGTAAAACTAGTGCTGCCAGTAGCACGGCTTCTGCAACTGCTGCTACAACAACTACCACTGATGCTCCTGGTTCTTCCAAAAGAACAACCACTGCTGCTGGTTCTTCTAATGATGCTACAACTACCGCTACAGCTGCTGCTACATCAGCAACAACAGAAGCACCAGACCTCTCATGTGGCGTTTCACCATCAACTGGAACAGTCCTTGATGCTTTCAGTATACAATGCACTGTTAAAGTGCCTTGTTCTGCCTGCCGGTATTGTTTTAGGACTGAGAGTGAGTACATCCGGGCTGGCAAAATCTCTGAATACTGATTTCATTACTGAAGTCCAGTGTTTTCACAGACACATGTTATAACCATGCTTACTTTCATGTTTACATAGGAAAGCATCTGTTGTGCACTAAGAACAAGGAAGTGAAGGTTATCTTCCTTCCTCCTGGAAAAAGCAGTTCTAACTACGACCTGCTAATAATGGTGACAGCAAAAAACAGCAGGGTTGAGCTTAATACCTCGCTGACTGCACAGGTTTGACAAAGACAGAATAAGACATAAAGATGCACTAACTTTTCTTTACATATTTGCAAGTATTGTTTAAATCTCCTCTCAGGTTCAGGATTCTGCAGCTAATTCAAGCTCAGCAAATGAGCTCAGTGCAGCTGTGCAGAACTCCCTGGATATGCTAAAGCAACAAGGTGCACTGTCTGGACAAGCAATAGGACAACTCTTCACCTCTGTAGCAAATAACCTCAACAGTCCGTCTGCTGGGTCGAATGCAAAGGATCGGCAAAAGGTAACCCCCCTCTCAGACATGCACCTGGAAAGAAAAGTATTGAACAAATCCATGTTTTTTTTAGTAAACCTATTTTTCAATAATCGACTGGCGACATGTCCAGGGTGTATGCTGCCTATTGCCCAATAATTGCTGGGATAGGCAGTGAGGAAAATAAATGGATGGATGGATGGATGGATGGATGGATGGGTTAACAAATGAGTTTATTGGTTTTAATTGGTTTGGCTACTATCACTTCATAAAAACTTGAAGATTTTTTTTTATATATGTTACCTTTTCCTGGAGACAGTGTTGACTTACTGATGATTACATGACTTGCTGATGCGTGAATGGTTGCCTCTGTCTTATCCGATCAAAGTCAGCTTTGGCTCACATGATAAGTCAAAATCAGACTTAGAGGCTGATTTCAGATGGTAATAACTTTGACTGCAAACACGCAATGATGAAAATTCTAGATGTAATTTTGGAAAGCTATCAGAAATCAGTAATCAATAATAAAGGAGGATTATACATTTTTATGGTGGAATATCTTCATAGATGTGACCTACAAACGTTGCCTACAGTATATGCCTAAAATCAGCTTCTCTCGCCAAAATAATGACAAATTTGGATTTTTTTTTATTCACCATTGCAGCTTTTTTTTTTTTTGTTTGTTTGTTTTTTAGCTTTTATTACCGATCACAATTTCAGCTAACACTAAAACCACCATGTTTAAAAATACACCAAATGTTTTCAATGTTCTTCTTCACATGCGGTTCACTTCACGGCCATAGACTGTTCACACTGGAAACTTATGACGGTCACGTTTAAACTCATTATGGCTTGACTTTGCAAGCAAATATTTACAAAGATGGCTGCCCGCAGTTATTACAAGCTTGCTGATAGCTGATTAGCCAGATAGGAGACAAGCTTCCACTGCCACAAGAAATGTCATGTCTTCAGTTCTTCTTTCTTTCACCCTATGAAGCCAAATGTGTCACACTTGATACATACAGTTTCTGAGAAATTTGGTATTATTTTATGAGGAATACTTTGCTCAACATCTTGTTGAACACAACTGGTCTTCAGCCCCCTGATCAATACCAGAAAGCAGAAGATTACACTATTAGACTTTTGACATATTACATGGTAAATATCTCCCCAAAATTATTATTATTATTTTGTTAACTGGCCAAAAAAAAACCCAAACTATTTTTCAACTATTTTTATTCTCATCATTTGTCCATGGATTGGGCCTTAAATTGTTCATTCTAATAAGATGCCCTGCAGTTTTGAAAGAAAACCTTGTAGATGGTGGGATACCAGACCTCACAAAGTGAAACAAGTACATGTCACTGGTTGTGATTGATGTGGCAGGAAACCAAAATTGTTTTCAGAGAGGAAAAATAAGATCTCAGCAAAAGATTGGAATGGATCTTTAAGGCTTGCAACCATTTAATACCTGCATTGTAATGGTGGTGGGCTGAAGATGATGAAGATAATGGGTAGAGGGACACTGGCTCCAAAAAGGTTGGGAGTGGTCAACCAGAAGTGTGGTTAACTGGTTTGCATTGAAAAGAACTATTCTGACCTGGTGGTTGGGTAACTTAATGTCTGTTAATAAGTCCCAGTAAAGGGACAATGCTTGTTAGTTATTTATTTTGCTACTTTGATGTAATATGTTGATATAGTAGTTTCGATGGAGGTAACTTTGCATGAAAATACGTCATGAATGTTATTCATCCTTTAAAGCTCAGGGAAATGATGCTGGACAAAATGATAGACACAATAAATGAAGCTCCTACCAACACTCCTGAAGAGGCTCAAGTGGTAGCAGGAGGACTTGCTGCTCTCGTCCAGAAAGGAACTGAACTCAGTTTGTCTGCACAGGTACCGTAAATGAATCCCACAGTAATATAACTAATTCTTATATTAACCACCTTATGTCCAAAAAAAAGTTTTAATTGTGTAAAATGGAGAAAGTGGATTGAAGGCATTTGGCAGAATTTTAACCTGAATATTGTTTGGTTTGTTTCATATCATTTACGAATTTTAAGTTTGATGTCAGCAACAACTTCCTCAAGATTCATGAAAGAAAAATATTAGAAGTAATTGACAAAAATAAGACTTTGTGTAATATTAGTGTCTTACTGATGCAGGTAATAGGCAACGGATTGGTAAAATAATAAGCAAAGACATTGAGTTTTCTATCTTCTCTGCTTACATGAAATAGAGCAAGGTTATGTACCCTGTAAACGACCTTGTGGACAAATAGTTCAGCATTTAAAAAAAAAAAGAAAAAAAAAATCCTTGCAACCACTTTTATTTTGTTTTTTCAATGAATGCATTAAATAACCAAAAGATAAAAACCTGGGAAAAAAATTATTACACAAGGGAAAAGGTCTGAGAATCACTGTTAAATAGCTGTGATGTGCGGACTAACAGATAACACTGCAACAGCTTCCGCTGGGAAAAATAGCTGCATATGCCAGAAACTCAGCCAGCATGTGTTGTTGCTGCATCCACACAAAGGACATTAGAAACCCTGTTCTTGTCTGACATTGAGATTAATCCATTAAGGGTATATGGCACAAATTAAAATGAAAATCATAAGAAAAGTAACTAACAAGAAAGCAGCTCAAATCACATTTAAGGCAAGAATGGGACAATATTTCACCTTCAAACTCTGACAGCAGTCATCTTCCTCAATTACAACTGCTGCTTGCAGTTTTGTTGAAAGGGCTGATGAAACAGGGGGCAAACCTGCCTTTATCCCCCTGCTTTTTAAATGTGTTGTTGGTATAAATTTAACAAAAGTTTCTATTCTTTCTGTTGTTTTTGACACTTTCCACAGCTTTTGAATTTCCTCACAAAGTGTTATTTATACTGTGATCTATTAATCTGATTCCCATTAACAGGTAGCCGCCTCCACATTGTTTGAAAGCCTCACATCATCTCTCCTGCACATGAATCTGAGCAAAACCGATGAGAACAAGAAGGAAATGCTCACGACAGTCAGCGCTCTTTTAGAGGGAGTGGCCAATATCATGAACTATTCTTCCAACGTGAGTCACTGACTTCAGAGTGCAGAGATGCCATTTCAAAGAAAGGCTGAAAGATTTTGATGTAACATGTTTCTTCTTGACATTAAAACCCATCTAAATACACTGTCTTAAATGGAGCACAAGATACTCATTTTACAACAAACACTTTAATATTGTAAGATGTCAAGATTTCTTCAACCTGCAGAAAAAAGTATCATAAAGCCCATGTTGCCTATGGAAGTATAATCCAAATGCAGCTTCAACCATGAGATTTTTCATGATTTACTTGGACCGCAAATCCCTAGAGCCAGTTTCTGCAGCCAAGAATCGGACCGCCAGGGTCTCTGGTCTTGGTCCACATTGCTGGCAGTAAGTCAGATTTGTTTCTGGTGATGGTTGGACACCGCCAAGGGTGCCCTTTATCACCATTTCTGTTCATAACTTATATGGACAGAGTTTCTAGGCGCAGCCGAGGTGTTGAGGGGATCTGGTTTGGTGGCCTCAGGATCGGGTCTCTGCTCTTGGCAGATGACGTGGTCCTGTTGGCATCATCTGGCCGTGATCTCCAGTTCTCACCTGAGCGATTTGCAGCCGAGTGCGAAACGACTGGGATAAGAATCAGCACTTCCAAGACCATGGTCCTCAGCCGGAATAGGGTGGATTGCCCTGTCTGGGTCGGGAGTGAGGTCCTGCCTCAAGCGGAGGAGTTTAAATGTCTCGGGGTCTTGTTCACGAGTGAGGGAAGGATGGAGCGGGAGATTGACAGACAATGTAGATTCTGTGCAGGTCTGTTGTGGTGCCAAAGGCAAAGCTCTCAATTTACCGGTCGATCTACGTTCCTACCCTCATCTGTGGTCATGAGCTGTGGGTCGTGACCGAAAGAACGTGATCTCGTATACAGGCAGCTGAAATGAGTGTCCTCCACAGGGTGGCCGGGCTCTCCCTTAGAGATAGGGTGAGAAGCTCGATCATCCTGGAGGGGCTCAGAGTAGAGCCACTGCTCCTCCGCATCGAGGGGAACCAGTTGAGGTGGCTAAGGCATCTGGTCAGGATACCTCCTGGACCTCCCTGGTGAGGTGTTCCAGGCACGTCCCTCTGGGAGGAGATCCCGGGGAAGACCCAGGACACGCTGGAGGAATTACATCTCTTAGCTGGCCTGGGAACACCTTGGGGATCCCCCCACAGAGTTGCCAATTGTGGCTGGGGAGAGGGAAGTCTGGGCTTCCCTGCTTAGGCTGCTGCCCCCACGACCCGTTTTATTTGAAGTTTGTATTGTAGATCTTTTTTTTTTTTTTTAAGTGTTTTACATTTAAAAGTTATCATAATTGGGTTCAAAATACATTTTTTTTAATGTTATTACCTACTTGTATTTGCCTTAGACGATGCTGGCCAGATGACAGGCGATACAGTATGTTCAATAAAAGATTTGTTTGAGCTCCAGTCTGAGCAAACGTTGTTCCTCAAGTTCCTTTGTTTTCAACTTGACTTTCACTTCTGTTTTGTTGTAAAAACATATACATTTTATCTTTTCAAAAAGCACATGGGTAGGAGTCATCAGTTCATATAAAGCTACCCTTTTTATGTGATCTGAATTAATGACAGTGTTGTGTTTTTGTTGTGTTGTTTTTGTGACAAATATGAATAATAGTTAAATAATGAAATTAGACTGGTTTGGCAGTAAAGTTTCATGTCACTTATATCAAGATTGTCAGTGACACCCAAAGAAAAAGTTTTTTTTTTTTTTTCATTGGCAGTGAGAATAAAGCTTAAGTGGCAGCTGTTAAAGAAGTAAACTTGTGTATGACATTATACTAAATACATGTAAACATTAAGACGTTATGTGAGGCATGTTTTTCCACCATAGTTTTTCTTTCATCTGTTGTGGTTATACTGTTGTTTGGAGACAATGCCACCACAACGCTGTCATGTCCAGTATTTGTGGTCTGAGACAGTAGTAATACAAAAAACGGTATGTGTTGTCTTTTGCAGAAAAACATCTCTGATGTCCTTCTTGGAGCTTTAGGCAACATGCAGAGTGCACTGTTGCAATTAAAGGAAACCAATGAGGGACCGACTGTTGTCAGTCAATCCAGTATTAGTTTGCTTGTCAATAGGTAAGTTTAATTTCTAGCCAAATTTGTGACAAAGAATGAAAAAAAAATATATATTTTTTTTTCATTTTTCATTTAATTTATTAAGATCCTCATTAGTCAATGAAATATAGCTATTCTTCCTGGGGTCTCCTCTATATTACATTACAATTTATATAAACAATTCCATACAAACAAAACATAGAATACAACAGCTCAATGAAAAATAGGAAAAAGAATAAATAAAAGAGGAAAAAATAACAAAGAAAAGACATAACTAATCATTCACAAAATAGCTCTAATAAGATAACTAAACATACTTCAATATTATCTACCCTAGATCATTGTTATGTCTGTATTGTAAACAAAAATAGTTTAAGCTTCTTTTGAACATTTTTTGTATTATTTTCCAGTAACAGAAATCCTGGCAATCCATCCCATGCAACCGCAGCTCGATAAAACACTGCCCGCTGAAACTGATTTGTGTTGCCTAGTGGCAGAGCACACCTCATACCGCTTATTTGTCTCGTGCAATAACTGTGTTGATCAGAAAAAAATGACAATTTCCTGTAATTAATGAGGAAAAGCTATCGTAGCATAGCAAGAACACTTCAGCTATCTTCAGCGAATAAAGTCTGAAAATCCCACCAAAAACCAACACGTCCTTCATTTTGACATTAAACATCTTTTTTTTCTAGTTAAATTTAATAATCTTCTGATTGACATTTAGAAAACAGAATATATAGGTTAATTATGGGAAAGAGGCATGTATAAAAAGTTTGCTTTCAAAGGATATAAGGTCATGTGAAACAAATGAAAACTGGACTGTATCAGGGTCAAAGCACAGACACAATGTTCACATTAGCAGCCACATTGATCAACTCTTATCAGTTCAGTTCAGTAAAATGCAAAGCAGCTTTAATGGTTCACTGTCATGATCACATACAACTTTCATGTGAACATGACTTTTAACTAAAACTGCATACACATGCATTAAATACCTTTTTGGAGAATTAAAGATGCATTTGTATTTACAACAAAATAAATATTTATAATTCTGAGACCACATAGGAGATATGATTGAAACAAATAGTATTTAAATGGCACTTATGACTGCATGTTTGTGGATGAACTTTATTTCTGTACAGTTAATGAGACAAATAATTAGTTCAACTAGAAAAGCTAAATGATTGACTTGCAAATGTTAACCGTCTGGCAGATTTGCTAGTCGAGCGAGTTGATCTGATATCTGGCATGTAAACAGAAAGAGTTATGGCTGAGATATGTAAAGCTGAATTTTAGTCTTGCGTTTCTGTCTCAACCAGAATGAAGGAACAACTAGTTGCAATAATTGAAAGCCCAAATAAAATCCTCATCAAATGTTCACTGGATGAAAGTTAAATCCCCAGTGTGGAAAAACGTCTCTCATCTATCGGTGTGCTAATTAAATGTAAACAACAGAGTAGTGCTCTCTGGTGCCTCGCCGTTTAAGCACTTTATTGCCACTACTAAAGCTATAGAGAGTCACAAATGTGAAAATGTCAACATCTTCCATGAGGTAATGTGTCCTTGTCAGGTGATGAGATACAGATTGATACATAATTCTGTTTGTTAATAATGCTGATAACTTACAGGTATGACCTCCATGTATTTTGTTCCAAGCTACCGCTAGTAGCTAATGTTGTAGTGTGACTACAAGGAGGACATCAATCCTCACCTTCCTTGACAAATCAGCTGGTATAAATTATGAAACACATGGAAAAACTCTAGGAAAGTAGACTGAAAGAAGCGCACAGTTACCATCTGGAATTGTCTGGAAATGTGAATGTAGCCAACTTAATGTGGCAGATTTTTGTATTCCTAATAAGGCTGCTCGAATATGACAAAAATTATAATCACTTTTATTTTGACTGAAATTGAGATCACGATTATTTAACACAATTACCCAGTATTTTTAAATGACGCTGCGCGTCGTGGTGTTCTTGACTCCGTGTCGCGCATTATAACCGTCTAATGCACGGCTCCGAGTTGTTCAATCTGCTTTTACCACTTAAATAGGAACTATTTCATGTTGGCATCGATGTACATTTTATGCCAAACAACCGCTGTCAGACTACAGCGCGTTTTTCTCATTCACCTGTTAAAGGACGGGTGATTTGAACTAGCTGATTAACGCATTGCTATGGTAACGCCCCGTAACTGAGGGACATTACAATGTTTAACTCGTCGAACTACATGTGTGTTTATACAAAATTAATGCAGCCAGCTCTCACTGACAAAAAACTATGTTTAGGTGAACTTCCACAACCTACTGCAGTTATTCTACATTGACCTGCAGCCGGAGCCGACTGAGACTGGCCGCCTGGGAGGGCTTTAGGACGGGAGAGGCTCCCGCTGCTCCTTCCTTACAGTAACTGCAGAACAATATGTGCCTTTAATCAGTCGCCAAAACACCAGAAAAGTCTCTAAAAACTCCAGTAAAAGTTGCTAGATTTGTCGCTTTTAACAAAAAAAAGTTACCAGATTTAGCGAGAAACTCGCCAAGTTGGCAACAGTGTCTGAATGAAACCAAAGCAGCTGTGGGAGGAGTTTACAGCACAGCGCTGCAACGCCAGAGACGCTCGATTGGCAGCTGAAGAGAGCAGGAGAGGAACCTGCAAAGAGGAAAATAATTGCACCCTTTTATTTTTATGATTGTTGAAAACCTAGATTGTAATTAAGATTAAAAATCCGATTAATCACCCAGCCCTAATTCCCAACCATGACAATCAGTTTTTTTTCTTCCATTTCCTGTGACAGCTGAATCACTGTTTCCGTCTAACTCTGTTAAAGAGAGTGAATCATTAATCAGTCTGTGAAAAAACTATTTAACTGATTTGAGTGACACATACTGAAACACTGTATACGGAATGCATGTGACTCTTAATTTCTTCTATTTTGCCCTCATATTACTTTATTGCATGTTCATGCTGTTGTACTTCATTATTTTACTCAGCCTGTCTTTCTGCAAGTACTCTCAATGATTATCAGGCAGCTGTCACTAAGACTTCCTATCTGTTGTATCCTTGTCTTGGTATTCTGCTATTTCATCTCAGCGTCCCTCTTCCTTTGTTTTCCCTTGTCAGGACTACCATATAGATGAAACTTATAGTTAAGGCATCAATGGAGGCTTTAAATCCACAAAGATAAAGCTTAGCAAAGCAATTTTGTTTGGCGCAACATGGCAGCCAGACCATTATTGTGCTTGATGTGATGCTGGACTTTTGTTCCAGAAAAAATGGGGAGAAAAAAAAAAAAAAAGCAATGTGTTGTGCTCATCTTTCCATACAGAGTGACACCTGAGAATTTACACACAGAGTCTGTCAGTGTTGCCAACAGTTCCAGTCCCACATTTTCTCTCCCAGAACTGCCCTCCAACATGTTCCCCGCAGAGGAACCAGTGGATGTACGAGTAAGTCAGCGAGGGTGTGGATATGTTTCTGTGTCTATGTGATGTGTGGATACTTTCCAGATGTAGTCAGGCTTTTTGTCTGAAGTGTGTGACTTGCAGCAAGGTTTAACCCTGCTTTGTTCTTTCAATACACCGACAGATGCTGAGTTTAGATAAAAACCCGTTTTCTTGGAACGAAGGAGGGAACATCAGCGGCCAAATAGGTGCTTTATCCCTCACAACAAAAGATGGATCCAATATCCCTGTTGAGAACTTAAGTGAGGATATTGAGGTCAGTGCAGCATCTGAGGTTTGTTCTAAACTGTGATCACCTGTTGAGACTAAGCTTGCTGTGGTGATTACAGGGACACACATGCTCTTGTACAGAATAGATGCCTGTTTTTCAACAAGACTGGTCACTGTGTGTGATGAAAAGCTCATCTGATAATTTTGAATGGCGACTGTATTGATATAGTAAAACTTTTCCATCATATAATAACCTGGATAAGTGAGAAAACGAAATGTGGATCAAGTGATTTATTTAGTATGTTGTCACAGGCAAAAGGTGTCATTTGTACTCTCCTTCTGTCAAAGGAAAACATCCACAGATGCTCAGTTAAAGTGAATTATGGTTAGGATTTAACTTGAACATCTAATTTGATCATATTGCTTGTTCCGATGTACCTTCACGGCAGTGTACCGGTAATGGTATCACAGAAGCTGTGACACTGTGTGAAAAACAAAACACTTTTCAAGAAATTGTCCCATTTCTAACATCTAGAGTTGGAGATTTACATGCATGTGCGTACGCTGAATTCACTGCAGAGACATCGTTGGTGAGTTCTTTCATCGTTTTATTTGAGGATGTTGCAGATATGAAGCCAGGTTTGAGTTACAGCAGAGCAACAATCTGGGAATGTTTTAAGCATCTGTAAGTGGACACGGAGTCTGAAATGGGTAGGCGGCTCAGTCACAGTTCCTAACACGTTGAAATGACTGACAATGTCATGTGTATTCCTTTAGGCAGGTGAGGTGGAAAGGATGGTTTAGAAGCAAAAAAAAAAAAAAAAAAAAAAAAAAGGCTCTGGACACCAGCTTGATGAATAATTAAAATGTTCATAAGAAAAAGCCTAGCACATCTGAAGTTAGTTAGTTCATTCATCTTGCCTGTGTAACAGAGGAGTGCGAGGACGCTGTCTTGACGCTGGTCACTAAAACTGCCACTTTTGTGTCCGACGCCCAAAACGCTCCTGCCGCGTTTGCCGCTTGTCTGGAGCGAGCGGCAAACGTGGTGGAAAAGAGAGGGGGAAAGGCGGCGCTTTTCTTCCGGTCAGTCTGAATGATGGCGGATTCAGTGGTGAGATGGGATAATTTTATTTAATAAATAAAGCTAGAGAACGTTATCGTAGGGCAGTGATAGTCACTGTTAATGCAACAAGAGCCGCACTCAGCAGAGAGCCGCCACCCTCCCAAAACAAAGCGTTGCTTGGCAACGTATCATGCTACGTTGGCAAATCAGTAACATTCAGCTTTTTAGCAAGGAATGGTTATCCTAAATATTGCAGGGAGTCGCATCTCAGCCCCGTGTCTGGGTTCACCACAGGAATCCTCCAGCAGCTGCGAGCTGATCGCTCTGATTGGTTGATGCCCAAGCGGCAAAAGTTCAGCTTTGTCCATCTCTGGCATTTGATGCGTCGAGCTTAAAAAACTTCTTAAATTTTCGGCGCGTTCCGCCCGGAAGGCCGGCACCCAAAACGCGGCATGAGAAAGCCCGACGCCCCCTTGCCGCACCTCCACATAGACTTTACATGGAAACTTGCCGCTCTTGACGCTCAAAACGCGTTTGGTCTGAACACACCCTGAAGGATTCTTTACGATGGGGAGACAAGGACAGTTCTGCCATCAGAGCTTCTAACTCAGCAGATATTCACCCCAAATTATTGGCCAAGATATTACAAGATGGTTATTTTTAGATGCTTAATACACTAACAGCTTACCAAGATTTCAGCCTTTAGAGAAGATGCTAATTTCTGATGGAAAAAGAGAAATTAGCTGGAAGTGTACAGCGTGTTGGCTAGGGCTTGGTAACTGGGTGGACTGTTGGGTCTTTTAGGGTTTTTTTTAGACCTCTATTCTATGGCTGAATAGAAGACTGCACTCTGTGTGCTTCTTGTTTAACATGTGTTTATGCTGTTTTACAAATTTTGTTTTACTATGTCAATCTGACTTACAATTTAAAATTTCTTTAAAAAATTTTTTTAAAACCACACGTTGCCAGGGCTTTGTCAATACAGCTTTGCATGGATTTTATAATTGTAAGGAAACTGCAGGGATGCCATTGTTTTTTAAACTATTTATCTTCATTCTGGTTATTTGACCCAAACGTCTGCCATGAGGGTGCAGTCGGGTTGAGTTCTGGTGACCTTAAAGGCTATAACATATTATTCACATCATCCTCGCACTCATCAGGACCACTTTGTACTTTTTGGATGGAGACTGCGCCCATCAAGATAAAAATGTTTACAGGGAAGTATCGTGTTAGATTTCAGTTACGCTTCCATCGAAAGGAGAATGTGGACCTAAATCATAATGGTAAAATACTGGCTCCATGACACATCCTGCAGACCTCCAACTGGGGTCAAGGGATTTATTTCATTTAATTCATCTGCCATCTGTAAATTGTCTGTCCTTGGTAGCATAGCAACAACAAACCACACTTTTCCTTTTTCAATAGTTTGGGGAAGAAAACAACAGTTGAAGAGAGCTTTGAGTTTAAAGTGGATTGAAGGGGGTGTTGTTACATTTAATTGCCCCCAGACCACAACACGCCCACCTGTAATGCATGAGAGGAGACTCTTATTCATTCTACTTTGAATTCCCAGGTGTACTACAGGCTCTGAGCATGAAAATACTTCAGTATGTGTTGTGTGCTTCAGCCCAGGTGATTACGCTTTGGGGGCCAAGAATACACATATTAATTATAAAAATGCAAAAACAAAGAAACGCTGCATGAAAGAAAGAGCAGATGGCTTTTTCAGCCTAAATACCTTGTTTAAAACCATAAAACATCCTGCAGTTATTTGCATATATTACAACAGAGAAGGTATATTTTCTTTCACTTTATATTGTATAAAAATACAGAACAACATAATCTCCAGTAGTGATACTCAGAAATCAAACGTTATTGAATGACATGTATCTTACTGTTTGCTAAATATATTTACAAAGAATAATATCTGGTTAAATATGTGTGAAAACACTTAATTGATTGTGATGGTTTATTTTCTTTAAAAGGTTCTGAAGTACTATTGTGTATTCTGATGTAATAATCCAAAGGTTAATCAATATCTGTATATGTTTTCTACTGGCAACAGGTTTTGCTTCGAAGACCTGCTGAACAGCAGGTGAACACCTCTGTTTTGGATCTGGGCAACTTCAGCACAACAGTCATAGATATTCCCTCAGCTGACAGTACTCTTGTATTGAAGGTGAGCTGAACTTGTTTTATGTTTGCTGCCGAAAGTAAATGTGTCATGAAAAGTTCAGTTACATCAAGATGCAGTTATGGACATACACCTTGGACAAGTATACAGTCCATTGCAGGCCATGTCTCACAGAAACAAATAATACAGCATTTTCTGCAGTCCTTTTGGGCTCTCCAAGCTCATCCATTTGTTAGCTCACAAGCTGACATTTCCTATCAGAATGGCTTTTCTTTCTACCTTATTTTGTCCTGCAACCTCTTTGTTTCCTCTTCAATTCGTGGAATGTTGTTTTTGTTCTCATTAGTATTGTCATAAACAGCTCAATCAGTTCCCATCAGTAAGCAACTCATCCATTGCCATGGTTAATCATTGTTCTGCCCTTACTGCATGTAATCAGGATACAGCTATGCTATTCGTCGTCTCCATACGTCATCATGGCGCGCCAAGTGCTGTCCCAATTCAAAGGCTCCTTTGAGTCCACCCTTCAAATCTGCACTTCGTTTGGCTTAGCTTAAAACGAAGGACACAAGAGATTTATCCTATGCGCCCTCTCTTATCCCAGAATTCATTGCGCTCCTGATAGAAAAGACTGAGCAGCAGAGCGCTGGTGTAGGTACCACACCAGCCAGACTGTTTATTTATTTATTGTTATGTATATACACATACATATTTGTCCCAGCAAACAAGCTGGGAGGACAGCAGCATTGTGTTCAATAACCACAAATGAATTTCATTCCAGTCGTCCTCAGATGTCTTTGTCCCCTTTCATTAAAGACAAGGCTGGATTTATTACAGTCACTCAGATAACTGGAATCTGGAATAAGGAACAATAATTAAACATGTGCTAAATTATAATCCAGTCATATAAGACACTGTCATTTAATTGAGTAAAGAAAAAAAAAACACAAACAAATCCAAACCATTATGATAAAATGACATGTTATTTTATCATAATGGTTTGCTTTTTTAGAAATTCTTTCTGTTGAACCAGAATTATTCTATTCTATTTCTGTTCTGCAGGCATTTAGCGGACGGGTTTATCCAACGCGATTTGCAAATGAATGAGAACAACACAAGCAGGAAATCAAACATAAGAGTTAGAAAATAATGTCATGATTTTCATAAAACATTCATTTATAATTACTTATTATTACTTTGGTCGATTTCAGCTTATTTCCCAGGCAGCTGTTTTTCTCCTTCTTTAATAGGAGGGTATGAATACATATGAGGTAGACTGTATATGCGTCTAACAAGGATCATTATTCAAAAAATTATTCATCAAAGTGTAAATACTGCCACCATTTTCTGTCATTTTAAAAATATTTTTGTGTCTTTTTGTTTGAAGAATGGGATCAGTAATTAGATAAACTTGGCATATGTAGTTGCTAGGCAACGGAGGACTAGAGCACTATGGGTAATTGTCATCCAATAGATAGGCCGTCTCATTTTACTGACAGTAAGTGCACTTCGGTGTGTGCAGACAAAATAAAACATTTTGTTGCCTACGCAGCCTGCGCACTTGGAAGTGTGCAGACCCTGAATTGAGAAACACCCTAAGCATGAGCTTGATATCTTTCTTCTAACAAAGGAGAAACCGTTTAACACAAAAGTTAAGGTGGATGAGTACCACCTTCTGGCTGGGAAGAATAATGACCGGGACACTCATCATAATGGAGAATGAAGAGTCCATTAAATGAGGATAAATCACTGGAACAGCCACCAAACCAGGATGGCAAAAAACATCTATTTTAAAGTTTGCTTGTCTGTGGATTAGCTTAAAAAACAAGTTAACTCTAAATAAAAACTAACACAATGTCCCTTCCCAACAAATTTCTGCAACTTGACCGAGCGTAATGACTGACATCCTCCTTCCTACAGTTATATTGCTAATCTAATTTAAGACATAACCTCATTTCAGTTTTGTTGGACTAATATCCTGGACAGTTCTTTCTTTTCATTTACTTATTTCTTTACTTAAACTGAAATCATTCCTTTAAATACAACCATCACTACTTTTGACTATTTTACCTCCTAAAGATGGTGCCTTCAAAGGATCCTTTACCTTTCAAAGTGTTCCTTGGCTATGCGGATTACCCAACTGAAACAAATTACATAGCAATGACACAGATGCCTCTTCAGGGAACCACGCTAGGTAAAAAATGTGTTTATGTGCCAAAAACATTTTTTTTCTCTCTAATGTGTTTCAAATTACATTTTGCATGGATTGAGCTAATGCATGCGTCTTACACAGAGGAGAGATACACATGGCTCCTCGACCCGAAGAGTTTAAAAGGAAACACTGGAGTGCACTACCTCATGGTGAGGCCTATTGTGGGCCCAGGTATAAAATCCATCAATGCCAGTTTATCAATCACTCCCATCACATCCTCATGCAAATTTTGGAACGAATCACAAGAGCAGTGGAGCGACTCTGGGTGCAAAGTAAGGAGACAAACCATATCTGCCTCCATGTATGTGCATGTTCAACTTTTTGACATTAAACACTGTAATCTTTAAAGGTTGGAATCAATACCACAAAGTCAGTCACACAGTGCCTCTGCAACCACCTGACCTTCTTTGGGGGTTCTTTCTTTGTCACTCCGAATCTTGTGGACCCATCGCGCACTGCTGAGCTCTTTGCGACCTTTGCAGAGAATCCAGTGGTAGTGTGCTTTGTTGGGGCCCTCTTTGTCACTTATCTCTTGGTGGTTGTGTGGGCATGGAGAAAAGACATCCGAGACGTAGTCAAGGTAAAGTCTGTCTCTAGTAACTTGATTTATGAGTTAAATATCATAGTCTTTTTTCCCCAGTGACACTAAGCTCATGGATAAGAAAAAAAATGTCATAATGTGCTTTTATTTCTGCTATTATTGTCCACAGGTTACAGTAACTACATATTTATTCATTATTTTCTTTGACCAGGTGAAGGTGACCGAGCTGGAGGACAATGATCCCATGGATGAATACTGCTACCTGTTGAGTGTCAGTACTGGGCATCGTATTGGAGCGCCCACTTCCTCTCAGGTAAAAATATATTCAGGCAAAGCAGACGCACATCAAATAGCTAAATGTCAGACAGAATAAAATTCTGGATCCACCTCAAGAGGCTCAGTGATACTATGCACAGCAAACAGGATTCCTCTGGAGGAGCTTATCTTTCTGTTTATAACATAACTTCACACGTCTCTTAAGACAAATTATTTATATTTGAAAATTTAAAAAAAAGCCAGAGGTTAGTGTGTTTGATGAATCTGCAGTGAACTGTTGGCAAGTAAAGCACTGGCTTAGCACTCAAACTCTTCAAATAGTTAATGCCCCAAACCAGGTGAAGGCTAAAAGAAGATAGAAAAAATGTTTTTATGCAGCAGTTTTACTTTATTTTGCGTCAATATTAAGGCAGTAACAAGAATGGCAGGCAACGAGTCATCATCTTCCAAATTTAGAAAGAACTAAAAAAAAAACAAAAAAAAACATGTTTTTAACCACTGGACCAGTGGTGCACCATGCTAGCATGTAGCAACACTTTGACTGTGTTTACACTGCATGACTTAATTATAAACTCTAATCTTTTGCTGAGATCAGGGTTTTGTTCTTTTGCATGGTTATTTACATTAATATGACTGCGGATTCCATCTATGTTACTGAAATGACCACTTTATAGAAAGACACATGCAGCACATTGTATTTGTGATGTGAAATATGAGTGTTTCATATCAGCATGTGTCAGTTTTTCGCTTTTTGTGCAATTAGACCTGAAAACATTTTAATATAATGTATAACATTGTTCCATCCTATTCTTTATGTCTCACCTAAGTGACATAAAAGATGGATGAAAATGACATGAACAATCACACTGAAGTTGCTTTGAAGAATGTTGGACTTGTAACCAATTTAGTACCACATGTAAAAGTTGCTTGGGTCTGATTTTAAAAAAAGAATGCTGTTCAAGGTGTCATAATATTTTATACGAGTCACAGATGGGCAAAAGTGTCTGATATAAGCTATGTTTGCCTGCACTGTGAACACAGCATTCAACACAGCATTAGGATTAAACTCTTCCTAAAATGATCATACATAAATGTACACATAAACAAGATTTGTGTTTTTTAGAAACAAGTTATTTGCAAAAGTCCTTCAGCATGTATGTATTTCTCAACAATCAGTAAATCCTCAATTTATGACTTACAGGTAAACTAATCAAGTCCTGTCCTGCTACATGTCCTACGTTTCTGTGCAACATAAAGCTGGGTTGGGGCCCAAACGTTTGAATCCCACTTTTGCATGAGATCATCCCATCACCTATATTATAAACATGTATTGCTAATTTATTTTTGTTCATTTGTTTAAAAGTAATTATACATGACAAATTCTTTAAATTCTTTAAATGTGTCAGAAATAGCCAAAATAAGGGTTTTTGTATCTTTTGTCCCAGGATTGATCTAATAAAGTCACCCTAAAAGCAGAATAGCAACAAAAACATGAAAACAGTGTAAAAAAAAAAAAAAAAAGTACAATTAGATGCAGAGTTATTCAAATCGATGCTTACTGATTACCACTACACACACAGTATGTGCAGTGAATTCAGAAGTGACAGGTGTTCAGTGCTGTAAAGATAAAAATATGTTTGAGTAGCAGTGCTGAATGCTGATAAGCCGTTACTTTAAATACACTTTATGTGTCCACTTTTCTAAAAGTTGCTGGAACTGAGTTCCAGTCTAATATCCTTCTGCACTTCTTGTGCACAATCTTTTATTATATACCTAGCTACTCTGGTTGTTTACAAGTCTTCATTTTATGCGTCTTTGTCCTTTTACGAGCCAAAACATTTAACAACATAAAAGAATATTTTCACCAGTTGCTGCTGGAGAACTGAAACAAAAACTCGTGATGAAGTTCGTTGTATTTTTCCAATAAATGATAGCACTTTATCCTGTAGAAGTCAGAAGTTCTAAATAGTTTTCTTTACATGGTTTTTAGGGCACATTCACATCAGCCTTTTTGATGTGAATCCGAGTCTGTTTGCTTGGAAAGTCCACTTCGTTTGGGGAAATGTGAATGCGCCAAACAAATTCTGATTCGGACCAAAGAAGCGGACTTGGCCCGCCTACAAACGCAGGTCTCTGCCCTTTTCAAGTAAACCAAATTCAAGAAGCGGACTATAAAAAAAAGTCATTTCCTGCATTTGACAAGCATTGCATTGTGGGTAAATCGCGTTAAGTGTCTCCTGCTCTGTCTGTTGCTCATTCTGCGCCTATTGTTGCAGTGTATTTCTGCAGTGTACTTGCTTAAAACAAAATAAAAACCAAAAATAACTATAGTTTTGAGTTTTCTTCTTCACGCAGGTTTTTTTCTCTCTTTTGCTAAATACTAGCGCAGCGCCACCTTTGGTGGAAATGGGGATATATTATTATAAAGGTTTGTTTGGCTTGTTTGACCAAAGTGCAGCATGAATGCTATCTTGGTCTGAATGGATACACCCCCCTACAACTGAGCTGACTCCCCAATCGGGCCGAATCTAGCGGACTATCCTGATGTGTATGCACCCTTAGGTATGTGGGGTGGCAGTGGCTCAGGTGGTAGAGCCATTTATCTTGAGGGGGACATGATTGTTCTCTGAGAGGCGGTCCCAAGCCTGGAAAAATGCAAAGGGTTGGGTCAGGACTGGCATCCGGCGTAAAAAGTGCCAATTCACCAGCACGATGATTCGCTGTGGCAACCCCAGACGGCCAAGCCAAAAGGGAAACAACAACAGCATGTAATAAAGCTTGTTTTAGTTTTAGTTTATGCAGCAATTGAATGGAACTAAAACATTGTTGTTTATAAGGGACGTAAATGCAGTTTGCTCTTGTGAAAGTACTTAAGGTATCTTCTTTATTATAAAATTCATATAATTCATTTGTCAGCCTGTTGACGAATACAGAGATTTTTTGAGAGATTTTGTGGTTTCATGTCCATTTAGAAAAGAAAAACAAAACATGTATCTGACATCATTTTAAAACTGATTGCTCTTATTGCATTTTAATAATTAAGCTGAATGGTCTAGGGTGAGAAATGGGAACATAATTTTTTCTCCCACACAGACAGTTAATTGAACTTTATTATAGGGCAAAGCAACAACCTTAAGCCCATTTTGGTCTGAACCAAAGGCCCCCTAACACTGCCAACATCAAGCTTTTATGTGCAGCGAAAAACTTTTTAATTAGCACTTATTTAAACGACTCTTCAGTAGTTGCAGGTGTTAATTAGCTCTAACTTTGATTTGCCATCAGAAAGTAAATAACACATTTGCACTTGTTAATTCCAATTAAAACCATTGCATTTTGCTGCGAGGGGGGACACAGTTCAATCTCTCTTTACATTAACACACCATTGAATTACACATTTATTGAAACATAAATGCAAAGTTAAGCTTTGTGGAGCAGGTTCCAGCCAAGGGTAGTTATCTCAGAAAGTAGTGATACTCAGACATTGTGGACCAAGACGTCCTGTAGGACCAAGACTACTCTTCCTTCATGCTGTTGTCGTTTACAGGTTTGTTCCTGTGGAGTTACTGGCTGTAGCACTTTCAAGACTTTGGCAAACTGAGCAAGAGAAAGACTTTTCTTTGCTTTTCCAAACACACACACACTTTTAAAAATCATACCTAAACAGTGCTTTAAGTGGAACAAAATAAGTGCTGGTACTCCCTTAATGACTTGCTGTCAGTTTGTCATGCAAATATGGGACAAAAACATGGCTGATACTTATATGTAGATCTATAAATTGATCTGTACATTGATAGTTTTATAGCACAGAAATGATAAAAAAAAAACAAAAAAAACAGCAAGTTCTAAGTCAAATCCACATTTGCCAAATTCAAAGTGCCATGGAGACACTTTTATGAACTTCAAGCCTCATTACATGGACATTAAAAATAACACTAAAAAGTAAATACATAAACTTAAAGTTTATTCATCATTTTATGCATGAATTAATAATAACAATTTTTTAATAATAAAAAATAAATAATAAAAAATAAAATAAAAACATTTTTCACATTTTTGTAAAAAAAAAAAAACAAAAAAAAACTGAAGTGGTTTATTTACAAAAATACCCTCCTCATTCATGAATATGCAAGAAAAGAGCTTGTAAACAAGTGCCACTACACGGCCACTATGCATGAAAGGGTTAAAAACAAAATAAGTTCTACATTTAGACTTATTTAACTCATTACCAGACTAATTTAACAGTGTGTTACTATTACACTTTTCCTCTGTGAAATATGTTTTTCCCAGCATTAGGCCTGGTCCATAACACTTAGCAATATTATCTTATCTTTAATCTAGAAATAATCTTCAAAAACTCAAACTACTGACCAGCCATACACTTAGTTTGCAGCATCTGACCTTCATTGTCCGGTGTAGTAAATGACTGTTAATTAGTACTACTGTCACCACTCAACTCTGCTCCAGTTCATAACATTACAGCCGCGATAGTTTTGTTTCTCCACCTTTCCTCTCATTCAAAGCACGTCCACTTCAATGTAAACACAGAAGCAAGTGAACAATGTGACGTGCGACGTGACGTTGTGGGCTACAGCAAGCGTTGTGCGTCTAAACCAGTCTAAATACATTTCTTTTGAGGCAAACTCTTTTTTTTTTTTTTTTAATTAAAATCAACGAATATAAGTTGTAATATGTGGTGAAGTCGTAGGAGGGTATACTGATTGTTGAAGAAAGCTGGTAAAAGTCCCGGTATGCAGCATACACTGTAAAAAAAAAAAAAAAGTCCAGGTACACAAAGGGATAGAATTTAAGTGCCGGTACTGCGTACCGCTGCACACTGGCCCACTTAAAGCATTGTGCCTAAGTATACTTGTCTTGGCATTGAATTGCAGGTTGTAGTAACTCTTCTGGGTGCAGAAGGAAACAGTGAACCCCACCACTTGACTGATCCGAAGAAATGTGTGTTTGAAAGGGGTGCAGTGGATATTTTCTTGCTCACTACACCCTTCTCCCTGGGGGAGTTGCAGGGCATCAGACTGTGGCACAACAACTCAGGGACTCATCCTTCCTGGTAGGAAAATAAACTTTTCACACACAGGAATGAAACAGCAAATGAATGCAGTAATAACTGATCTATGAAATAATTATTGATATTTTTGTCGGAAGAATTTTTTTTAACATCAAATGTGGTTAAGCTGTTAATGTTGTTGGAATATTAGGCTTTCAGAAAAACAGATGAAAAAAAAACATTGTTTGAGATAAATAAGGTAAAATATTTGTACATTTTTCAGGTTTGTAGGCAACGTCATGGTGCAGGACTTACAGACAGAACAGAAGTGGCATTTTCTATGCAATTCCTGGCTGGCAGTTGACATGGGTGATTGCTGCCTCGACAAAGTCTTTACAGCCTCGACAGAAGCAGATCAGAAGAGGTTCAGGTGAGCCACAAACATGGTAGCACTGATACACACCCTCCACGTCTCGATGTTGAAGGGGAAATGCAGACAGGAGATTTTTCATTTGAATTTGAAAGAAAAAGCACAAATGAAATGCAAATGAGATGCAGTAACTCGGTTGGATTTCAGTTTGAAAGCTGCATATTTATTTTAAGAAAGTATCTTTTTTATACAAATACAGAAAAATTCCAATTTTATTCAGTTTGATCAGCGTGAAAATTTGACTGATACCAAATGTCAGGTTTGTGAACTTATCAGCACTTTAAAAACAGAAAAAGAAAAGAAAAGAGGTACATTGTGTAACATAACAGTTACTGTAAGACTTCTTCAGGCAGAAGAAACCATCAAACCTCCTTAAAAAAAACAAAAACACTGCATTAGCATGATAAAATTTAAGACATGGCTCAATCCAAGTTACTAAAACTGGGTGTAAAACCAGAAAACAAGGATAGAAAAGTTTCAATATATGATAGCCAAAAAATAAAGATAAAATTAACAGCGAGAATGAAGAGATAAACAGCTAATTTGTTCCACAGATTATATCAGTCGGATGGATGATCTAAAGTCTTGCTGTAATAAAATTTGAGTTTTAACATCTGTTAAAATGAAGTCCTTGTTTTGCAATTCGCATATAACAAATTCCACCATCGCTGTAATGATGGCAGACCACTGATTTTGTTTCCAATCTGATACCAAGGAAATTCAAACTGAATACTGATCTGATAGTAATACTTTGTAAAGAAATACACAAATTAACAGACAAACAAACAAAAAAAAATGTTTGGAAAATTTAAAAAAAAAATGCTTCCATAGTCAGAAAATCGACAGAAAACCCTAAGCCCCTCAGACCACCATTCACCACCAGCTCCACATTTTCTCCCTCTGTATCTGGATAATACCTTACACACCAGCCAGAGGACTCAGACAGTTATGTCTGTCCCACCCTGGATCTGTCCCTTTCCTTCTGTCCTCTTCGGATCACCTCATCATAACCATCATGCTGACTGATTCTGTGATGTTTGACGAGGTTCATGGTGTTGCTACAGGAACTTCTCACACACGTCACATACAATGTTCATTCATTCATTCATTCATTTTCTAAACCGCTTTATCCAATTCAGGGTCGCAGGGAAGCTGGAGCCTATCCCAGCTGGCTTTGGGCGACACACGTCACATACCATGTTGATAGAGTTAAACTTGCCCCACACAAAACTGTGTTTGTGCTCAGTCATCAACCAGGTCAGCTGGACTGAGTGAGCAGCATGCTGCTGCGATGCTTACACTGTGCTGTACCCAAGCGGGGATTAAAAGTGAAGCCTATGCAGAAGTGCATAAAATTGCAGTTACTCCCTTCATCCACTAGGGGCTCCAAAACAGAGCAAATCCTCATAGACTCCCATGTTGAAAAGACCAACTTCACAGTGGAAATAAACATGTTTAAAGCCTGGTTCAAAAATCCATGTTAGGTTCAATAGGTCAGGTTTACCTTCATGACAACCGTTGGGGTAGTGAATTTTTTTCTGTGTCACCCATTTAAAAGTAATTTAATCTCAAAATTTGACATATTTAGGGACGTGTCCTTTTGATTGACAGGTGCCCAATCTCCCACATCAAGTAAGAAGAACATAGAAAAACCACGGTTTTAAGCTAGTCAACAACGTGACTTAGCTTTAGCCCACTAACCTCCGTTAGCTGGTTAGCTCCTGTTATCTCCAGGTTAGCTCGGTTAGCTTTTAGCTACAGGCAGCTCGGATTTCGCTCAATGTCAATCATCCACCATGATGCTCACAGCCCCCCTCTCAGTTCCACCTTTTTGCCCATATTTATATTTTCTGGGTGGGACGACACACATGCCCCTGCCAAGATAGCGATGGTAGGAACCGCCCACCGAGCTTCAATTCAGCTCTTCAGAAACCTATGGGTGACGTCACGGAGGCTACGTCCATCTTTTTAAATACAGTCTATGGCTGTACCTGATATGTAGCAGGTGGAAAAGAACAGCAGGTCCTTCTAACTGAGAACCATTCAGATAAGATTCTTATAGTTACTGTATAGTGCGTTCTTGTTCATTATAAAATTAATAAAAACAGTTCATAAATTCATATATGTTCATAGTTCATAGAGTTTTCCCCAAATGAATAAAATATGAATAACTTGATTTGAGAATTGATTGCAGGACAAAAATATCTGGCATTGTAGACATTATTATTGCATTATCAACACTCCCACCACTGCTGGAGATATTTCACAATGTTATAAAGTAAAAGTAAAGTCTTGTAACTTGTTTGGTTACAAGACTTACAAGATAAAACGTAAAAACTGGGAGGAAACCATCTTGATTAGTGTCAGGGGAGCTTAAACAGCTGGTTTACATGCTGCAGCAGGAACCGGTTAGTTGTGTTGTCGTTCTTTTCTCTTAAATCTGTAATATCTAAAAATGCAAACACATTAAACCATTGATCAGAAGGTTACATAATTCAAATCTGGTTGAAATGAGAAAAAAGACCAAGTCAGAGGATTCAAGTTAGAACTGACTATTCTTTGTTGAGGAAAAGAAGATTGTACATACCTTGAGAGGAGGTCTTGCTGATACCCTTAGCTCCTAAGCTAATACATCAAATGCGAAGGGTCCCAGATTCAGTCTGAAGATCTCGCCTGTCATACACCAACCCTCCTCTTTCATACTGGACAAATCATGTGACTATGTGCGTGCATGAATATGCAAATTCACATGAATGTGTATTTCTGTTGAGAGCGTCGCTACTTCTGCAGGACCGTGGTCTCCTCCTTATTTGGTCCTGGCGTTGAGTCAGCAGGTGAAGTTCCTGTGAAAGTTGCATCCATCCTAATCTTTTCCCATGGCTCCACAAAACTGCTATTGTCCACTTTCTAAGGAGTTGTCTGCTCCTGTCTGTGTGAAAATTACTGATAACTTACCCTTGAGCCATGTGTGTGTGTGAGTGGTTTCAGTTGAAACATCAGTCCAGCCAACGTCCTTGACTTTCCTCATCAGGAACTCTATTCCTCCTCTCCTGTGCTCTCATTGTGTGCCTGTTTTTTACTTCTGTTATAGAGTCACATCAGGTCATAATAAAAGAATCAATTGATTATATATTGATTAATGATAAATGAAATAATATGTAAGATTATACTTGTGATTAAAATGATAGAATATGTAAGAATATACCGTAATTAAAAAAGAAAGAATATGTCAAATATACTTCAGCTGCTAAACATTAGCACAAGTCAACTAGTTACATTCAGTGTTTTTAGTTTACAGTCTTAAATTTCAGGACAGATATTAGATTTGGTTTGGCAAAAAGAAAGAAAAACAAAAACTGGGTTTTATCAGTTAACAATGTGAAATAACAATGCTGTTCTAGTGGTTAATCCAGAGTACACAGCGTGTACAGGTTGAAATACCAGTCAAAACATAAGTTTATAATCTAATATGTTGTCGCGGGCTGGTTTCCAGGTCTCACTACTTCTTCCCGGGAAGATGGTGAGGTCGTGGCTGCTGGCCAAGCCTGATGCCTGCAGGAATGTCAGACAAAGGCGTGACAAACAAATAACACGTTAGAAAGATAAACAGCAACATTCTGCACTAACTCTGTCTCCTGAATAATCAGAATTTATCGATGAAGAGGTCCGTGCCAGCTTTCCGGTCTGCTTGACTCGCTGCCTCACATCGCTGAGATGTGACCAAAGCCGCTCTGGAAGTGTCTTTCTGAAAATGAAGTGAAAATCGGTGGGCGCCACCATGAAAAGCCTGAACGTTTTGCACTGAGTGAGGAAGAGCTGGCAGCACTGATCATTATTTTTCTGCTGTCCGGTCTCACACAGGTGGAGAACTGATGGGAGGAGATGTGGGTTGGATAGTGTAAATGTATTTAGAGATAACCATTCATAAGAGGAGAAAGAATTGTGAGAATTTTTCTCCATGCAATATTAAAGCCTTTTTTAAATAGTGTACACTTAGCATCATGAAAAGCGATGAGTTTCAGGGAATTAATCAGGGTTAGAGGGAGACTCTAAATGACACTTTCAGAAATAAAAAGACCAGCAATTAAAACTGAATGTTACAGCTGATCTCACAAATGTTCAGGCTAAACACAGAGTTGAGGGATTACTGATGTTTTGTTTGTTTGTTTTATAAGTCCAGGGTCAGACAGCAGCAGTTCCTGGCTTGGTCTTTGCAGGAATAATTAAGGGCTTTTTAAAAATAACACTAAGCCATGACTACATAGGAGCTCATAAACATTTAATGTGTTTTATTTCAAGAGGTTGCTTATGTCTTTCAGCAATCTGTTCTTCATGAAGACGGCTAAAGATTTCAGTGACGGACACCTCTGGTACTCGGTGATCAGCCGACCCCCGAGCAGCAATTTCACCTGCGTACAACGAGTATCGTGCTGCTTCTCCTTGCTGCTCTGCACAATGCTGACCAGCATCATGTTCTATGGGATCCCAACAGACCCGTCTGAACAGGTCATGGACCTGGGTACACAACATTTTAATTATACATAGTTCATCCTACTCTAAGACCACACGGACCTTTGTCTCACTCACCTCCCACCGTTGCTCTTTTTCAGGTCACTTTCAGTTCACTTGGCAGCAGTTCATGGTCGGAGTACAGAGTTCTCTCATTATGTTTCCAGTGAATATACTCATAGTTAGCATCTTCAGAAACACACGTCCACGGGAGACGTCTTGTTGTCCAAAGAAAACAAAGAAAAAGAAAGGTTTCCAGGGCGAAAGCACTTCGGAGGCAGGTTCCTCACAGACAGCTACTAAAACCAACAAGAATGTCAATGTCACTATAGACATCATCATTAAGGCAGGTGCTTTTGTGTTCATTACTTCTATCTGTTCAAATAAATATAAGGCAGAATGCATTTTTCTTTGATTTTTTTAAGTTGATTTCTGTTTTTGTTGGAACATTTTGTCTCTTAGGATATCAAAAGAATTGCTGATAAACTCCCTAAAACAAGCAACATCCCGTGCACAAAGCCGGAGTTCATGCCTGGACAAGAGAAGGATATCAATGCTGTCCTCTCTGAAGTGGAAGATTTTGTCCAAAAGGATAACAGAACCAGAAACAATGTCCAGTCAGCAACACAGCCTCAGCCACCAGGTGTGTTTTTATGTAGTAACAGACCAAAAAACCAAAGTCTCGTCACCGTTTCTACTCCAGTGAACACGATCGTTATCATTAAAAAAGTAGAGGAAACCAGTTAGGGGCTCAATGCAGAAAGTTTGTAGGTTTAAAGCAGAAACATCCGTTCATGCAAACAGTAATCTCTACCGGTTGAAATAGTTACAACTGCACAAAAGTTATAAATCCAAGTTTATGAGGACTTATTTGATCAGTCAGCGCTGCTTTTGAACATGCTGATCAGACAGGAATATTGAGCAGCCGATGCCTCCCCTTCCACACAGTTTTCTGTCTCCTTGTCCGAGGCTTATAGGAAGCAACCTGGAAAACAACTTTTACCAACCATGCTGATGAAAGGCAGTCTGTATGGTTCAATAAGCGGCTCAACAGGTTAATAAATCTGTAACTACAACAAACGACAACTCTTTTGTGTATTTGATCAACACATCCATCAAAAAAAGACTCATCAGCAAACCGGAATTATTTGTAAGTTTTTCTTTTAATTAAAACAACAGACTAAAAAAAATCATCTTCTCTACCCCAACTTTGGTGTAACACACATTCCTTCCTAAACAGGTGGTGTTCACAACCTTTTGATTATTTTTAGCATTTTCTCACACACAGTTAGTAATTGGCTATATAGAATGCGTGCTCCATTAAACCTCTGCAGATGATCCAGAACGCCGCAGCGCGTCTGGTTTTCAACCAACCCAAACGAGCTCATGTCACTCCGCTGCTAATCGGTCTTCACTGGCTTCTGGTCGCAGCACGCATCAAATTCAAAGCTTTGCTTCTGGCTTACGAAACAATAACTCAAACGGCTCCCGTCTACCTTCACCCTCTAATCCAGGCCTACACTCCCTCTCGACAGGTACCTTCCACCAGTGAAAGATGCCTCGTGTTACCACCAACACGTGGAACTAAATCACTAGCCAGACTCTTTTCCTCTGTTGTGCCACGATGGTAGAATGATCTTCCAAACTCTGTCCGCTCTGCAGAGTCCCTGTCTACTTTGAAGAGCAAGCTGAAGACTCAGCTCTTCAAGGAGCACTTCAACACTTAGTATAGCTGTATTTATTGGAAAGTTGGAGAACTTAGCCCAGTTCTTTGCAACAAACATTATGCATATGCTATTTTTTTTTGTAAATAAATAAAAAATAAATAAATAAATATTTAAAAAAAAAAAAAAAAAAAAAAAAAAGAAGCCTGTAGCGCTTCATCGAAGGACCTGCGTCCTGCTGGACAGTCCACTAGCACCTTCCTACAATGTCCTCTGCTGTTTGATTTTGTGCTTGTGTTATTCTCACTCATGTGTAAGAATAGAATAGAATAGAATAGAATAGAATAGAATAGAATAGAATAGAATAGAAAATAAAACAATAGTCTCAACTATCAAATTTTATGCAGAATGAAGCAGCCCGACATTTTTTCTGCTGTCTCTTCAGACACACTTCAGCATGTACATTTGTAACAAACTTTTGCTGCCACTGGAAAGTTTCATGCTTTACTTATCTGAACTTTGCACCTTTTCAGACAGCAGTATTTGCCTGCATCCTTCGTTAGCAGAGGAGGGGATTCAAAAGAACGGCAACAAGACCCAGTATTTGTACAGACAACTGTGTCACATAGAGAAAGAGATGAATCTGTTGGGTCCCACCAGCTTCCCAAGCCCCCACACTTACAAGAAGGCCCTGCAGCAAGTTCAGGGCATGAAGAGCTCCCTTGAACATCAACTCTTCCCGACCAGCTGTGTAAAACTAGATGGACCTCCCTCTGAGATGTAAAACAGTCACCTGATTTCTCTTCATCTGTTCCATATAAGACTATAACTGTACTGTATAGGATGTAGGGTTTTAACAAAACCCATTCTGTCCCCCTTCAGTCGCAGCTCCGGACCGGCAGATGGTCCTGTTTCTGATGGCAGCCAAAAGAAAAGGCTTTCTGGGATGCTACCCTGGTGGTTTGTCTTTGTTGGCTGGCTGCTGGTGATTGCAACCAGTGTTGTGTCAGGATATTTCACAATGCTGTATGGGTTAAAATTTGGGAAGGAGCGCTCCATCAGTTGGTTGGTGTCCATGATTGTCTCCTTCTTCCAGAGCCTTCTCCTCATTCAGCCACTGAAGGTGAAAAGATCTACCCTACAACCGCATGCAAACGTGACCAGTAGATGTAAAGCTTACTTTCAGACCTAGACTTCTTCTCTAAATGTAACGACTCTTTTCACCTACACCTCCTACTACAGGTGATCTGTCTTGCAGTCTTCTTTGCACTGGTGATAAAGAAAGTTGATGATGAGGATTTGCCAAATGTGGAAATAGTGAGAGAAAACAGAAATGAAGGTAATTAATGAATAAACACTTCCAAATATGCACTTTCTGCCTTTCCGCAGTGAAGATTATTATTTAAACATCTGGCACCGTCCACAGGTGATTATAAGGACTTGTATATGAGCAGACGGGAGGGCCGTCTCTATGAGCCTCCTCCTCCAGAAGACATTGAGAGGATGAAAAGGAGGAAGATTTTGCAGCAAAAGGCCTTTGCTCTCCTCAGAGAGATCATCAGTAAGTTTGCTTTAAAGTGGAACTATAATGTGCATTTCAGGATCATTTATTTTTATTTCTGAGCCCAGAAGGGCTGGGATTGATGGAGTTATCGTCACAAATCACTTTATTTACTTCAGACCGACCCTCTCCGTAGGCTGTCAGATCAGCCTGTGGGCAAAACGAGTGGATTGAGACGCTTCCGCATTAAGCCCCGCCTCCCGCCACTGCACTACATCGGGAGCGCGCACCTCACCTGCTTTCGCCGTCATTGTAACATCTCATAAACAGAAGGATTAGGCTCATATGAACTCAATAAAAAAACAAAATACAATGTCAACACATAGCATACAGCCCTACATGTTGGAACCTGAATCAGACCCTGAAAACGAAGTGGAAAACAGCAACCCACAGCAACGAATGCAGCAGGATGTCTCTCTTTGGTAAACTCACCAGCCATCGTTGGAAATAACTTTATCCCACGTTTTCCACCCGCCTGATGTATTTGTACATGCCCTTGTTAACCAGTAGAAGGTAACCAATCACCGAACCTTATCCCCCGGGACGTCACAGGGATTTCCAAGTAGAAAAAACTAAAACAACGTGTTTTTCGTCGCCATGGAAACCGTATGGAGAGAGTGCTGGAACTCAAACTCAAACTCAAACATGCATTTAGGTGATAAAAAACCGTGCCGTTCACATGTCTGATGAGGATTCAACACTGTAACACTGTAGAAAGCTCAGAAAACTCCAAATACCATAATAGCACCCCTTTAAGAGCATTTTCAAGTCAACTATTAGCGAAGCAAGTCCATAAACAGGGTAGTGGGAAGATTTCCCGATCAGGTCGGACATGAACTTTGTTCCACTGTTACTGATCTGTTAACATGTAAGCCCTTTGTTGTGTGTGTTTGTGTTGCAGCCTACATGGGCTACATGTGGATGCTGCTGCTGGTGGCATACGGCCAGCGGGATCCCAATGCTTTCTTCCTGAACCAACACATAAGACGAAGCTTCTCTGTAGGCGTCTCAGACAGCATGAGTCTTCAGGATGTGTTCACTTGGGCCAACACCACCCTGCTGACAAACCTCTTTGGAAATTATCCAGGTAGAAGAAATTCCTCCTAATTATGAGCATCCGCAGAGAGAGGTGTACCTGGGAGGTTGTTTTCTGTCGTTACTGTGAGACTTCAGAGAAACTGGCAGGATTGCTCTGCTACTTTCTCCTCAAAGCTTCATAAGGTGCTTTACTCAGTGAAGCAAAACATTTAGGCAGATTTGTACAGCTCTGTGTCAAAACAACTTTCAAATGATCTTTGTCATCAACGGTGTTATTTTATTCATTTGTTGTTTTTTTTTTTGTTTTTTTTTTTTTACCTTAGTTGTTCAGAAAAGCCAACTTTTGACTCTTATCTGAAGAAATGAAAGATCTATCAAATCCATAGTGATGGAAGAGAATGCCTTTAGTGTTTCACATCTAATTAGGCTTTTTTTTCATATCATCTAATGGTTTAGCTTTAATTTAGATTTTATGAAAGTCCTTTGGGTCGGCTTATCCCAGATGAAGCAATAATTAGTGGTGCGAGTTGGTGTCACATCATGTTTTATATGTTGTGTAATCAGCTGTAATCAGCTTCCAGCCATCTGGAAATTTTTAATTGCTCAAAGTACTTTTGTCTCTCTTTGTGTCAAAATTATTCAAGATGTGAAAGCTTCCCTTAACAAAACTTTAGCTGAGTTGATGCAAAGCAAGCGAGGCCTTCTGTGCTTTTAGACTGTATGAAGTCAGTAAATCCTTCCATCTACTGCAAATGACAGAAACACACACTGGTCAGCCTCGGCATTAAAACCACTGACAGGTAGAGTAACGCTGTTTGTGCTGTTAACATGCAATGTTCTGCTGGGAATACTGTCTTCTGGCATTGACCCAGTAAACGTGAGGTGTTCGGCCGACCTCCATGCTTTAAGGAAAGCAATCTTACGGCCTCTGTGGGAAGGAAACACAATGTGTGTGTTCCCACAACCCACAGGAGCCTGAAGGATCTATTCCTCCCATCTCCACAGCAGAAACTCAACACATTGTCTGATAAGAGTCCTTTTGGTGGGTTGAGGAAGACTTACTAAATGTTTGGCAGATGGTTATAAATGCAGGGGTGGGCAACTCCAGTCCTTGAGGGCCGCAGTGCTGCAAGTGCTGAGAGTTTCCCTGCTGCAACACACCTGAAACACATCAGATCTAGCTTACTGACAGGTGCAGAGCTGGACTTTAAACTCTGGATGTGTTGCAGCAGGGAAACTCCTAACACTGGCAGGACTGCGGCCATCGAGGACTGGAGACGCCCGTCCCTGTTATAATGGGATTAGTCTAATTAGTCTAATTATATAACTGTAAAATGTTGTGACTCAGGATTCATCACAGATGGAAACTCCAAGCTGGTGGGCAATGCCCGTCTTCGTCAGCTGAGAGTGCACAGCAACTCCTGCCAGATTGCAGACTCCATGCTTGCCTTGGTGCCAGACTGTCACGCTCCGTATTCATGGGAAGTGGAGGACATGGGTTCCTATGAAACTGGCTGGAACAACACAGTGAGGGAAGATATTTCCAGTAGCACTTCCAGTCCCTGGAAGTACCAGACGCAGACTCAGCTCAGGGCTCACCCAATTTGGGGGTCATTGGCCCTCTACAGGGGAGGAGGTTTTGTGATTGAACTTGGCCCAGACTTACCAAATGGCAGCAGGTATGTTCAGTTGTTTTATTTATTTTTATTGCATTTCATGAATTAATCAAGTAGAAGTTTTAAATGTAAATGCAGATGAAACACTAATATATTCTTATGTTCCTCCATTGTAGCACACTTGAGAATCTTTACAGGAATAAGTGGCTGGATATGTACACAAGAGCCCTTTTTGTTGAGTTTACGGTGTTTAATGCAAATGTGAACCTCTTCTGCATCGTCACACTGTCATTGGAGACCCCAGCAGTAGGTAAGGAGGAATATCATAATTTCATTATTTTCTACACGATTCAGAACATCGTGTTATTCTTAAATGTAACTGTGATCTGAGATAGCGTGACACTGACATCATCACACTACCGTTTTATTACAGAAATGTGTCTGAAATTAGTTTTGCAACATGACAGTAATGTTTACACAGACGATGCAACTCATGAAAGTTTTACACTTCTTGGCTGCATGTTAAGAAAATCTCTCTGACTGCTTTTTCAGGTGTTTTTCAGTTCAGCAGTGAGCTGCTTACCATTTGCCTTTACCAGGCAACAGACGGCCTTTACGTCTTCGTCATGGCTGCTCAGATCATTTATATGATTTTCATCCTCTATTACATGATCCTGCAGGTAAATACTGACATGACTATGTTATCCATCTACCATTATTTGTTTGTTTGTGTTTGGATTGTTTCTTTCTTTATCATTGTGCCACAGTTGTTTTGGTATGATACTTTTAGACTCCCCGTAACACAAAAAAAGAAAAAAAAAAAGAAAAAAAATTTAAAATAATTTAACCATAAACAGTACATGTAGTTTATTGGTGCAAACAAGGAACTGTCACCTTTTCATAAGCTCTTTTTTTCACATGGTTGGAAAATATATTGAGTTTAAAGCAGGCATTCAGGAAACATTTGGAGGGAATTTACGAAAAGACAACTGTGCTCCAGTAAAAATCCCACTCTGCATTTTCTATCCGCAGCAATGAACTTCATGCTTAATAAAATTTATCCAAACAGAGCTTTAGATTCTTCATCTAATGAAATCTAATGATAATACACTAGGACTACATGCCAGATTAGTTTGTAAATACATTAGTGGTGGAACTTGATTACAAAATAATCTAATTAATCACAGGCTTTGTAATTAATTAATTAATCTCAATTAATCGCATTTTCATTCAATCATTTATTTTCTCAAACCACTTAATCTAATTAAGGGTCGCCGGGGAGCTGGAGCGAATCCCAGTAGGCTTCAGGCGAGCGGCAGGGTACACCCTGGACAGGTCACCAGTCCAATGCAGTAATAGCATTTTAATCACAGAATAAAAATTGCCCCAATAAACAACTTTTGTTTTTTTTTTTTGTTTTTTGTTTTTTGTTTTTTTTTTATTTAAATGGATTTTAAGTGATTATTAAATCAAATAATAGAAAAAGAAATTAATATAGTAAACTATGAATATCTGGATAAATTAATTTAACTTTGAAACAGGAAAAAAGCCAAAACTAAACAGTTAAAGTGGCATTTTAAATACGTTAATAGTGCAGCTCCAGTTATTCTCCAACTAAGAGTCTACAACCTGTTACTGTAATTTTCACTTTATACATGTTTTTTTTTTTCTTTTTTAACAACACTCTTCATTAACAGACATTAATATCTGACAGTAAACCAGGATGGATGAACTACTCAGCAGGTGAGCTGAGGTGATCACCTCGTGCTCTGACTGAGTTGAGCTCTGGCTAGAGTTGAGCTGACAGGGGGAGGGGGGGGGAAGAGAGGGGGCTTCACAGCTGCTGATAACGGAGAAGAGAAAACAACACGTTCTTTTCATGTTATTCACCAAAAGTTCCTGATATCACCAGAAAACGATGCTAGACTTGTTGTTTCTTGTTTTATCGTTAAATAAACTAAGTGAAGGGTCTGAAACATCGCTAAATATTGTTTCAATGCTGCTAAGTTAGTAGCAGAAGTAATGTGTGCATCAGTGTGATGGGTGTAGCAGGAAATTATAAAACCAACAAACGTTCTGCGAATAAATGCGTTATTTTTTTAATGTGTTATGGTTTATTTCATTAATTACTTTTCATTAACGTGTTAAAGTCCCACCGTTAGTAAATATCTATAATTATTTATTGGCAAGGTTTAAATTCAGAGCGTCGCGTCAGGAAAAGAATGCAACTTAAAACACGTGGCAATCCAAATGTGTGGTGATTTGCTGTGGCGACCCTTCAGAGGGACAAGCTGAAAGGAAACAACATTTATTGGCAAGGTTTGCAGTTAAAGAAGGCAAATTACAAAAGGAAAATGTTGTCACAGATTGCTCACACACACACTGTTCTCATATTTATCATACACAAATCACAGTTTCATGAAGGACAGGTGGGTTTTTTCTGTGCTACAGAAGATAATAAAGCAGCATTGAAACTTCATTCCTTCATCCCCAGACAGTCCAATCATTTTATCTTTTTTTTTTTTTTTTTTAAAGCTATGGACATGAAAATAACTCCACAGAGAAATACAATATGAATTTATGAAACAAAATGATTGTTGCATTGCATTCAAAAGGAAAGGAACATCTGCAATGTTGGCATGTTGGTGTTACTAAACATCCACCTTGCTGAGGGACGAAACTGCCAGTTTAATGCATTTTTCCATTTACTAACTCTTTCTTTGCTCTTTTACTCATTTTTTCTTAACTTTTCTCTTATTGAAATATTCTTTTCTTGGTTCACTGGCACCTGGATGACGCGCACTCTGTTTCAGGGCCAGATAAGATCCCAATTTGTGTGTAGCGATTAGAATGTTGTGCATGAGACTGAACATGTGATTGTGTAAAAATGGTGGCAGGCGCAAACGACTGCATATTTTCTTTTTTTTTTTTTTTTATCATCATGCAATTTGTAAAATGGCAAGTCTGGAGAGAAAACATGACCTACAGCAAAGAAATCTGATGCTACACACAAACGCTTCACAGAAGCAAATTATAGAAAATTAATGCTGTCTGTAAAATAATGCAAACAGGGGACGAAGTATCCACCCATTTTCTTAACTGTGGGGAACTGGTGCCTATCCCAGCAATCATCGGGTGGGAGGTAGTTACACCCTGGACAAGTCGCCAGTCCATCACAAGGGGGTGAAGCTTCCAACTTGGAGAAGAGGAAACTGTTTTTCAGGATAAGAGAATAGTGCTCTGAGCTGAGATATTTTAGTACAGCGTTGTGTGGAAACCTGACAGCGTGACCATCCAGCAACACGTTACATTTAGGACTTGGATAGCACATTGGAAAAACAGGATTTTGGATCCCAGCTGTGACATTTGCAGGTACACGTGACTCATCTCTAAAGCCATCCGGAGTTCCTCCAGCAAGGGGTTGACTGCTCCGGTCTTTGAGGGCCACAGTGTTTGGAGTTTCCCTGCTGAGACACAGGCCTGATTTAAATCGATAGGTAATCAGCAGACTGGAGTTTGAGTTCAAGCTCTGCACCAGTCTGCTAATTAAATCTGATGTGTGTCAAGTGTGTTGCAGCAGGGAAACTCCTTACCGTAGTTGCCCACCCCTGGTCAAACAGCTCCACAATGGCTGTGCCAAGTCATAAATAATTGTTTCCTCGTTTATCCCAAAAATATTCACAGGAGGGTGAGAAATACGTTCCCTGCATTTCGTTGCTTTGTTGTGGCGTCTCCTTGTGACATCGACCGCAGACGTATTCATGAGTGCAGACTGTTTGCACGTCATAATTAATATTTGCATATTAAATATAGCTACAGTTTCCTAGAGCAAATTGCTATGAGGTTTGATAGATCACATTGCAATTGCTAAATTAATATATTTATATTTTCTCCTCCCAAAACATGCAAAATAATGCCTGAATGCCTCATAATGCATATTGATTGACACAGATGTGCTGACTGGCTGCAGATGTGCCAGTTTGCTTCTATGAAAGACACAGCCCTCAGTGCACCATGTTAATAAATCAGTTTGTAAATTCTTTTGGGTGTGCAGTGAATTTCCACAGAGGTCATGCAAAGCTTTAGGTGATCAAATCCAAAACGTTTTGGATATTCACCTGAAATACTTTGTTTCGATGGCGAGAATTATCCTCACAATGATTTGTCGCAAGATGACCGCGGTGCCTGAGAAGTGAAACTTTGTCATATTGACAAAAAAGGTTTTTTAAAAAAAAGAAGAAAAAATATTCTCTTCTAACTGTGACCCACCCACACTACATGAAAAACCAACCACATCTGTACGCATAACATTTCATCTAATTTATTTGTATCTGCAAAGCAGCATTTTTGCATTTTTACCTGCCGGGTACCCGTTGGTATCCGTTGCAGGACTGTGAAGTGTGTGCAGTGTTGTTTGACATGGATGTTTACATTTACATATGTAAAGGGAGCACAAATGAGTGTTTAAATGAAAGAATAAAGAAAGTTGAAAAGTTTTTTGTTACATGCCTAATTTGATACATAAAATGATTTTTCTGCTTTTTTTTTAACATCAGACAGTTTGAACAATGTTTGATTATTACAAAATGAATTCCCATTAATTCTGACCAGGAGAAAATATAAGGTTGGTTTGCTAACGTGTTAAATGCCACTGCTGTGATCGACTGAGGCTCATAAGAATCGTTTAAACAGGAGATTCATTAACACTATAAGACTGACTTACAGTTGAACAGCTAACTAATGAAATTAAGTAATTTCTCTGGAAATTAACTGTCAAACATCGTCTAGCTCAACTCCAGCTTTTACATTTCAGAAAAAGTCACATGTCAACGGCATTTTGTTGTTAGAAAATTGCATTAATCTTCTGTCATTTTCAATTTTCTTTCAAATGCAAATGCTTTTTTCTCCTCGTGGGATAATTTAATGGTCTTTTACCTCCACTTTCTTCATGAGCCATTTTTAACACTCATAGGCGTCCACCATTAACTGTAATTTAACTGCAATGATGGATTAAGGTCTGATTTTTTTTTGTCCTTCAAAGCCCCTAAAGACTGGTGATATAAGCAAACAAGAGCAAACGACATGTGTGATGAAAAACATCTGTGACTGTATGAACACTACTTTGAAGTTTACTTGGAAGATTGAGATGAGGGCCAAAAGAAGATTTGCAAAAATACAACATATCTAGTTTTTTTCCTTAACTGTAAATTTTTGTTTGCAAACTGATTAAATATTATTTCATGTTGACTTGGTGTGAGGGACCAAGCTGGCGAAGGAAGAGGAACACTGGTGGCTTCAAATGAAATGGGTTTTATTTGCCCAAACAATATAAATGAATTAGGCCTTTAAAAGAGGTCAACTAAGCAAAACCTAAATCAAAGTCTGAAAATAACTAAACTAACAGATTAGGGAACATAATCGACATAACACAAAAAAAAAACCATACTGACCTCACAAACAACAAATAAAGGAGAACTTAAATACTGGCTGATCAGACCAGTTACAAAACATATGTGGTAACACATTAAACATACTAACAAACTAGACAAAGAAACAGAACCTAACTGTTAGCTCAATTATTCTTAACAAAACTACTAACAAAAGGTAAACCCAAACTACTCAAAAATGGGAAAGAAAATGAACAAACATTTGAAGAAGCTAAACTAAACTTTTAATCTCCCCCTCTGAAGCTGAGGTCTTCCCAAGGGCCCGTGGCACTTCCTGTTCACCAGCTTCCTTCCTATGTATACTCCTGCCCCCAGTGCCCAAGCCAATCCTTTCAGCACCCGTAAAAAAAAAAAAAAGATTAAACAAAACACAAACAGTTGAAAATACAGTGGCTCCTTAATGTGTGCGCTAACAAAGAAACCAAAGCATTTAAACTAAGTTTGAATATAAAGAAAACTGACAATGTGGTGCTTTTACCACCTTTATATGTGTGGCCATTGGTCTGGCCATCACACTTGGTATATCTTGAGCTTCAAATTTCATATGGACATCGCTTTTTTAATTGTGACCAAATTTGAGAAGAAACGGGAAAATTGTGACATTTTTTTCCACACAAATTAGCATTTGGAAGAAGACGGATCTATTTTTTTTTATTATTATTCTTGCACACATCTTGACAAGGTTTCCAGCATATTTCTTCTTGCACTGGTGCAGAGACCCTAACAGGCTGCCCCTCTGTTGCATTAGGAGTGATAAAGCATGTCTCTCATTTCTTTTGGTGAAAAGGGGAAGTTACTGAAGCAGCAGCGGTGGGTTTATTTCAAAAACAAGTGGAACCTGCTGGAGCTGAGTATCATCCTGCTGAGCTGGAGCGCTGTGGCTGCCTTTATCAAGAGGACCCTGCTTGGGAACCGTGATATGACTTACTACCAGAACCACAGATATCGGTAAGAATAACATCCACTGCTATAAACTTTAGACTCTGCTTGATAGGGCAGGAAAACCTGCACTTGCTCCTTTATGCTGTTTATACTCACTCGGTCATTTTGTTCCAACTTTTGAGAGAAATATTTTCACTTTCTTTGCAGTTTTGTCAGTTTTTATGACACAGCCGCAGCCGATCTGATGCTTCAGTATTTCATCGCCTTCCTCATCCTTCTCTCCACCGTCAAACTGTGGCACCTGCTCAGACTGAACCCCAAGATGAACATGATGACAGCTGCACTGCAGCGGGCCTGGAATGACATATCCAGCTTTCTTGTGATCATTGCCATTGTGTTTGTGGCATATTCCATTGCAGTGAGTACCTCACAGCTTTCGCAACACCTTGAAAGCATCATTCCTCATTTGCTTCTTGAGCTACCATAGCTGACTCCATTAAATGTGAAGTCCTGAGCTTTTGATGTTGTTATAAATATTTTTATCCACTAAACTGCAGTGATGAAAAATATTTTGGGGTTGTTTTGAAATGTCACAATAGTTAAAATAGGAAAAATCTCATTTAGACCTTTTCCAATCTTTTCAGAAACAACTTTGCAGCACCTCCTAGTCCTCGCCATGTCTCTTAAAGCTTTGAATGCTGAAAGCATGGAAGACCTTTCCTTTCTTCTGTCCATTCCTGATCATAGATCTATTCAAGTTTTGACAGATTTTATAAGAATCCATCTTCATGTGTTTAAATAGAAGCCTTGCAGGGCTCAAGTCTGTCCTTTGGCAACGACACTAACGCCAAGCATATGCAAAATATCCTATAATGTTTGATATATGATCAGCTAAATATGAATTCAAGACTTCAAGAATAAAATGTAATAATAACTGGCATGTAGCAGTAAAGCTGGAGATTGTAAGCATCTTAAAAATGTCCACGCATTGTGTAACAACAAACTGCTTTCAGCTTTTTAAAGACCTTTGATCTTCAACAGGGATTTACATCGAGGAGAAATCACACCAGTCTTTCCTCTTCTCTATTAGCTGCTTCCAGTTTGTATCCAGCTGTGGAAAACTGGCAACAAGTCACCTGAGTAGCTTCCCCAAGGAGAAAAAAAAAAAAAACCAGATGCAACTGCTGTTAATCTAAAGAAAAATGACATGAACTTTGCTGAACTGATGTGGGAGAAATGACATTTACTTATTTATGCCCCCAACTGGTTTCATATATGTAAAACACATCATCGTAGTCTTCCAGCCCCACAGTACTGCTCCGTGTGTTGACCATCAGCTGGTACAGTACAGTGATACCATCATCCTCCCCTGCATGCCCTTCCAGGATGTTACTTCTGGTGTTATTATGATATACTGGCCTGTCCATGGTCTATATAGACAGGGCCAGAACAGGAAGACCGTCATCACAGAGCAGAACTCCTGGTTGTGCAGCAGCTAACACACTGTATCATCGTGAGTTTTAGCAAGCGCCTTCAGATATTAGAGGGAAATCTGAAATCTTGTGTTCCAGCTCCTCCGCCAATGGACTCTTCATCCTCCTCATCTTCAGCTGTAGATTAGGAGTGTTTCAAACATCATTCTCATCAACTTCCTTTAGGTTCATCTAGTTCAAATGCAGAGTCAGTGGAGTCAGCTTGGTCTATAGAGAGAAATTTGTTTCTTTATCATCCAATCAAATAAAGTAGATTTGAAACCAAAAATGATTTTTGAGAGCAAAAACAAAGTGAGAATCTAATTTTCTTTTGTAGAGATAGAAAAAAAATTAGGTTCCAATTAAAAAAAATATATTTGAAAAAGCATACTTCTCCAACTTCAATCAAAACTAATGTTTGTAAGTCAAAAATTACAACCATTGTGCATAAAAATAAGTTTATGCAAAAATAAGTTTAAATTTATTTAAATGTATTTATATTTGGAAGCAGTAGTGTGTGTGTGGGGGGTGGCGGATAATAGGAGTTCAGTCTACCCCCCGCCCCCCTTCCTTGCTTTTCCTCCGTGAGTGAGATGAACTTCACAACTTCTGCAGTTGCGAGTTGATCCCCCTCCCGTCTCCCCCTGCCTTTCCTTCTGACACACACACAACCTGTACAGGCTCACATGACTCTCAGCAGCACATTGACATGATAGCGCTTATTAACTTGATGTGGAAATGTATTAGTCTGGAGAACTGCTGATTTTTTATTTATTTATTTATTTATTTTTGTTTAGGACGCTCATGTGCCCCTCAAAAAGGTTGTGCCCCTCAAAAAAAAAAAAAAAAAGGCTGCGCCCTGGCGGTCTTTGATCAAAACTGTAGTTTTGATTGAAAACATTAGTTCTGATTGAAGTTGAAGAAGTATGCTTTCTCAAATATATATATATATTTTTAATAGGAACCTAATTTGTTTCTCTACAAAAAAAAAAAAAGTAGGTTCTCACTTTTTTTTGCTCTCAAAAATCATTTTTGGTTTCAAATCTAACTTATTCGATTGGATAATAAAGAAACAAATTTCTCTCCATAGGTGTCCCCGTTATTTAACAAGTTTTTACCAAGAATCTGCAACAGCCAGGATTTAGGTCTTATGCAAGCCGTTTTTCCTGGTCCATCTTCACTTAGCATGAAAACACACAGAGATCCCACATCGACCGTGTTGGTAATAGGAAACCCTGACCATAAATGCTGCATAAGTAACCACATGGTTACACTTGAATTTGCTGCCGATTGGCTAAAAGAAACTATAAAAGCTCTTAAAGTGAAAATTTGATGTTGTTTACTGCCTGCGCGTTGCTTTGCAGTAAACAATATCACCTGTTCAAATGAGGGATCTTCAGATCTGCTCTGTGAGGGCCCGTGTCCTGCAGGTGCTGAAAGGTTTTTTCCCACTGCAACACAATTGATCTCCACAGTTTGTTGTCAAATTCTTCACAAGTTGTTTGAATCCGGTGTGTTACTGCAGGGACTTGTCCAATACCTGCAGGACACCGGCCCTCGAGGACTCATTCATTTATTCATCATCCTAACCTCTTAGTCTGATTCAGGGTCACGGGGAAGCAGGAGCCTATCCCAGCAGTCTGGGTGAAAGGCAGGGTACACCCTGGACAGCTCGCCAGTCCATCGCAGGCCCTCGAGGACTGGATTTGGAGATCCCTAATTTAAATTAAACACCATTTATATCATCACAGCCCTCAAAATAGGAGTCTTCTTCCCAAGACTTTTATAAAATGAACTTCTGCCATCTTCACAGAGCTCATGTGGAGACAGACACAAATACAATACGATACTGCACCATCTTATGAAAACAACTATCACAAAATTGTCTCAAATCATAGAAATTTCATCTGTTCAATGCAAGAAAATAACATTGCTCCACAAGAGACTTCAGACATGTTCTTCTTAGAGTGCAGGGATGTCTGCTGGTTCTAGTTTTCTATCAGCGGGGGCCCCCCACGGGGCGTGTGCAAAGACGTGTTTTGTGTGTGTGTGTGTGTGTGTCTGACTGCCCATGTGGATGATAAACAGATACAGTTACTATATATTATTATTATTATTATATCAGAAAAGCATTAATACCTTCATGGATACCATAGTGTTGTATTGTTCAATGTTTTAATGCTTCTGACGGATCGGCAGAAAAAAATATAAAATGTCTCACAAATTGTACAAAATTTTATTTAAAAAAAAAAAAAATAAATAAATAAAAAACACCTGGGTGGGGAGCCCTGATGGTTAAGGGATAGCTATAACATATTTCTAAAGGAAACCTTCTGGTTTGGTTTATTAGAGTAAAATTCCCTCATAATTGTTGATATACAAACTAAATCTAGTTACATCCCAGTATCATCAAAATGAGCCTTTAAATCAAAACTGTTGATGTAGACAAATGACTTGAAGGGTTTGTGTGCTGATATAATGTTTATTATGTTTATAGAGCAACGTGATTTATGGCTGGAAGACTTCGTCCTATAAAACTTTTGCAGATTCTCTTCTGACCATCATCAGTTTGCAGATTGGCATCTTTAACTATGATGAGGTGAGCGATTTGCTGTTTCCGTTTATGTTGTGTTGGTTTTGTAGACGTTGATTTCAGGCTTTTTCACAATGTTCTTTATTGTACTTCAAAAAAAAAAAAAAAATTGGAATACATCTAAGATATTTGATAATAGCTATGAAGCCTTCATCACTTCACAGTTCACGTTCCTTTTCCACTTCTTAAAATGTAATTAAAATGTCATTTGAGAATTGTTTCACTAATCAGACTGACCACACACACACCCAAATGTTTATTCCTTAACTCTAATGAGCGGTCGAAACTCTAGTCTAGCATCATGGCAGATCAGGTACTTTTTCTTGTCTGCCCTGAAGAAGCGAGGCGACCAAAGAAAATTAGCCATCTCCCTCATTTTGGGCCCAACAAATGTATAAATGAGACACACTTTACTCTGTGGACAGGTTTTGTGTGTATAATGGTTTTTGCTTAATGCATGATTTTAAAAGAAAGATAAATAAAAATATAGATTTGCGAGGGAAACTGTTCACGAGTAAAAGCTGTCTTTAAAAAGAAGTTTTCATTGACATCTTGTCTTTGTTTTCAGTAAAGTCATATTTATAGTAGGCACGTCTACTTGTGCACCACCTGCACCAATCCGAACGACAACGGTGTCAAACTGTTGCTGTCCTGCAGGTTTTCTAATGTTTCCTTGCTCTAACAAACCTGATTCAACCAAAATCACACAGCGTCGTCTCAACTTCTTCAAAATGACACATTCATGTCCGCTAGGTGTGTTGGAGCATGAAAACAACAACAACAACAACAAAAAAAACCTGCAGGACATTCACCCTCGAGGACCAAGCCGTCTGAAACCCATCCCGTAAGGTTCAGCGTGTCCCTCGCTGTCAGATTGCTTCCAGTCCAAAAGAAAATCTGAAACTGTGTGGACTTGAAAGGCAGCAAAAATAAAACCATAAACACAGACACAGGTTTTGGGGAGAAAATGACATTTACATGCCTTTGTAATGCTTCATTGAAAGAGTACAAGTAACAGAGACCTATTCAATGCCACTTTTACGACTACCGGGTAGAATGAAGGCATAATCCATGTCTGGGAAACACGGCAAACTGCAGAATTTATACACTAGAAACAAATTCAATAAACAAAATCCAAAGTTGTTTCCTCATGTGCTGTTTTCCAGGTGTTGGACAGCAACCCTCTACTGGGTGGATTTCTGTTCGGCTCTTGTATTGTGTTCATGACGTTTGTGTTGCTAAACCTCTTCGTTTCGGTTATTCTTGTTGCACTAAACGAAGAACAAAAGCAACATAAGGTAAGATAACAAAACATTACTTTCTCGTAAGTTCCTTTCATGTTTTTAAACAAAATATAAAGATTTGCATCAGTACGTGCCTTTCAGATTTTTTTTTTTACTTCTTGTTCTGTTAAACTTAACTTTAGATAAAAGCTTGATTGAGTAACATTTTCTGATATTCAGTGGAACTCCGATTTATACTTTCCAGGGTTATGAAAGTGACTAGCTAACAGCTTCTTCAAACCTCCAGATCAGACAGTCTAATGTACATGTTAAATTACTTCCCAAGCAACAGTGCAACATTGACAACTAAATTACAAGGATATAAGAAAATCACATCAAGAAAAGTTATTCAAAAGCACTGTAAAATTCTGCTTAATCCATAATTCACCTCCCCACTAAGATTTTTATTGCATTCAGACATTTTTTCTAACCATGTTTACATCCAAGCAGGAATGTTTGTAACTTTCATTGATATTTGATCTGATGAATGAAAATGTTGACATATTTAGGTTGTAAATAAAGTCAACATTTAACATATTAACATTTAAAATACTATTGAGGTCACTAAATACATTTCGCCTTTTCAGTTCTGTTGCTTGTATTGAACTAGGAAAGTAGCATTTACCATATTCTAATAGCACATGGCTAACTAGCATAGACAATGCATGTTTCAGTGGGGACGTACAGACACGCTCTGTTCAGTGTCCTCATTAAGTAAGTTTTACCTCTGCAGTGTTTTTGAGTGTAATAGTAAGTGTTGCACTTTTAATTGGCTTGTTCATGAAAGATGCAGTCCAAATAAACTTTGCCTTGCCTCAAAACATAATAATAGGCTACTGTAATACTATTTCTTTCAAGTTTTGATTTTTAAGTATGATTTAAATTTTATGCTGTAAAAGTAAAACGAGTATAAAAACATTGGAAGGCAAACAAAAGAAAAATCAGCATATAATAAAACATCTGCAAATAAAACATGGTGTGGGGGCAGAGTGTGTGTACTGTCACCTTAAAAGAAGACAGAATATATGCAGCTACATGACACAACCGCTTGTTTCCAATATAGGCCTTGTTTATTTTTAATAAGAATTTAATAAATTAATGCAGCTACAAGACACCTCTATAAAAAAAAATGGCCAGCTTAGAGAACAGAAGACTTTTTAGAAAATAAAAGAATCACGTCCTGATGTTTTACACATGGGTGCCATGAACTGCTCTTATTACTTTAAACCTTAAATGTCTGGCCCATCAATGAAATGGTTAGAAAAGTCTTTTTCTTTTTATCTGAGTTCCTTACGTGGCTCTTTAACAAAATGTAACAAAAATGTACATTTTTTCCTCCAACACAAGATAAATAAAAGCGCATGAATGCCCTATATTCCTTATTCATTGACATAGACGTGTTGACTGGATCAAACACGCAATTTTGAACTTTTTGAAAGACACAACCCTCAGTGTGCACTGTTAATAAATCAGTTTGTAATTGCTTTATATGTGCAATAGGTTTACACACAAGCAAACCTTTCAGAGATATAGCCCATAATGTGTAGTTTGCATGTGTCTGCATGGAACATGTAAATGCTGAAATCAAAACTCAATCGTAAATAAAAAAAATTCCTAATCAGCATATCTTTAGTAGAAGCAAGTTTTGAAAGCTGTAGCAGGTAGCTATTTATTGCATGTAAGGTCAAATAAATTGCAAACTACCAATTATTTTTCTTGCAACGCTAGCTGGTATCTTAATATAAATTAACAGATGGGAATGTACTGTTTTCCCCTGAAGTGAAGAAGAGATTGAATAAAAAATCAAAATACCAAATCACACCTGTCCATGGTGTACCCTGGTTCTTGTCTGCAAATTGCTGGGATAGGCTTCAGTATCCCTGGAACTCCGAACTGGACTAATCTGTATAGAGAATGAATGCATGAATGCATTTTCAACTTAACATGAGTGGTTTCATCCCAGACATGAGTAGAACTAAATAGTTTATCCTAACTTAGTTCAATTTAAGATTAAAACTCTTAAATCAGGCTTTGTAGCTGTTTGTCCTACTTCAAGTTTGCTCAACTTTTTAAAGTTTATTTTTACAAACCATGTTGAATGTGTTTGATGTTTCTCACCCTCTGCATGAGCAGATAATACTTTATGCCATGTGGCCACATTTTCTGTTGGAAATTACAGAGCGTTGATATGCCAAGTGATTTGTTTTGACTCTCCACGTTGCTCTTATTGGTGTGGGGGCAACCCTCATATTTCTCAGCTTCTGAGAAATATGAGGGTTTAATATCATAATTATCAGAAAAATGTAAACATTTCTTAATCAATGTTAATGTTTTCAATGTTAATGTTAATCAATGTTAACATTTCTCAAGATTACAAATTACATATAACAAAAAGTTTATTTCTAAAAACAGGCTTAATATGATCAACAAGTGGAACACCAACACAGAGAGACAGCAGGTCTGTGTGGACCTAATGCAGATGAACCTGATTTTATTCACAATCCATTTCTTTAGTTAGTAATAAGAGAGAAAGGAGACTAATGGATTTTTTCCAGAGATGAACTGGTGTCTACTGTACTAAATACACTCCCTCTACCCCTGGTGGACAGGCCTTATTAACATTGTGAACAATGGATTAAGATATGCAGCAGAAATCATGTCATATTGTCTTCTTATGTAATGCATCTTTGTATCTTTAGATTTTTGATTTTTTATTTTTTATGATCTACATTTCAAATGAAATCAAATCAAACATATTTTATAAAGCCATTTTCTCGGTTAAGGCAACACAAAGTGCTTTACATGATGAAAAAAAATAAATTTATGCATATCAAAATAAAACAAGTCTCCACACACCAAAGAAAACAACTTACGATCTTGATTGTGTTAGATTAAGCAGGCCCTTACCTGCCTACACATTTAAATGATTGAAGTGCCTGCTTATAACGTGATAGTTTTACTGTGAAAATGTAAAACGTACACCAGCAAAAGGAATATTGTGCATAATTGAGACACAAAGCTGAGTACTAGATCAGGGTTACTAATTCCAGTCCTGTGGGAGCTGAGATTTAACAGGTTTTCTATGTATTCCTGCTCCAACAGACTTGAGTCGAACTAACGAGTCATTGCATAGAACATGATAAGTTGTTAGATAAATTTGATTTGATGTTGGTCTCTTAAAGCAAATATACACTGAAAACCTACTGAATCATCATAAGTCTGGAATTCGTAACATTGCACTAGATAAATTGAAAATAGTTTCCGTGTGGAAGGGGCCATGCACAAGCAGAAGACTAAGATGATGTTAGGTCTTTTAAATTCAGTCATGACTCCAAACTTAATGCCAAACTTTGTTATGATCTAATTTTCACTTTTCATTTTGCACTATGTTCTCCATTAAAGATAAAAACCAATGAGAAGTAGATATTGCCATGTTCTGGAGCGTGATGGCTGCATAATCTATTGTACTTTTATGTCTTGCATTGGACTCTGAACACATTGTTGTTTTTTCACTGTGTTATGCAGAGGATGTAAAGATTCATCCTCTATTATCATCAGCTTGCACACCCTGGACTATTAGCTCCAGTGGCTCCACTTATTCCCATCACAGATCCAGCCTTCTTGATCAGTTTATTCAGTCCCTTGTAGTCTCTGACTCTGATGCCGCTGCCCCATCAGATGGCTACACGTTCCACAACAGACTTGCAAAGCTGAATAGCAATAAGCACAATCAAACACCACATCTAAGCTATTTGTAAAAGCATCACATGCAGGTATACCTTCAGAGGAACCAGGAGTTCCAGCCAGCTGAATTTAGACATGAATTTAAATATGTTTTAATGAATATATTCTGAATACAGACAATATGACTTTTATCATGACTTCTTTGTTCTAATGGCTGTCAATAGCACCTGCTGTATCATCTCTTATCAAACTGTGTCCGTCTGGAATAGCATTTTAACAGCCAGTCTTTATTCCCAGCATGACTCTTTAACTCAATCTCCCCGATAAGCAAGAATAATTTATATTTACTTCAGGTGTCACTGTCTCACATTGCATGAAAGACAACTAATTAGTACAAATTGAAATCAGTGTTCAAAAGGGCTCTTTAGGTCATTTGTGCTCAGTACCAGAGATGGTTTGAAGAATTTCCTTGAATACTTGTTTTTCCTCTGGAAACGATCTTCTCTCTTTTTCCCACCCAGCCCTCAGAGGAGGAGGAGGTAGTGGACATCATGCTGGAAAATGTCTGCAGTCTATTTGGCATCAGATATAATGGAAGAAAGGACAGCGTGGAGCCTGATGTGAATGGCAGCAGTGGCTTGGCCACAAACGTCAATAGAGATATACAACCCAAATATCAACACTGTAAAAATCCTACCAGCTAAATTAACTCCCCTCTCGGTTTTGGAAAACCATGTAATCACAATCATGATCATTTCTTTCCTACTTGGATTCAGATCATTGTGAGTTTGCTACTTCATGAACAAAGAAGATACATTTTTAAGGATAAATAATATTTTCTTGCAAAATATTTGTTTGACTTTTTCAATGTAAGTGACTTGATCTGTAATGCAATATGTCAACTCCACAGTCTGTTGCCTTTAGATCACCTAAGCTGCTCATTCCTGTTCTGTTCTCCCGTCTTGTAAACTTGCAAATAACAAAAAGATGAAGTGCTAGATATACCATGCTTTCTTGTCTTTGCCTTAAAGAATAAATAAAAACCTCATTCGCTGGTTGCTGTAATGTAAAGCAGCTACATGGGGTTTTCTGTTTCAGCCAGACCCACTGAATGTTTCAGCTCATTCTTTTCTGATAGTGTAGATGCATCCAGATACATACTCATATCAATGAGCCTGTTTTGTTATTTTCTGTGTGTGTAAAAGTACAGTTATTTCTATGCCCTACTTTTTGCATTTTCCACTATATCTCAAGACAGTTGTTTCCCTGCATGTACACCGTCCCATTTTCACCAGGGAAAGTGGATTTCCAGCTAAAATCTTTCCTCTGTGATGTTTTGCAGAAAATGTGGAAAAGACCACACCAAACTGTCTGGACTAGACCTTAAGAATCTCCTGTGTTATTCCATGAAAACAGCTCTTAGTGGAAGTTTCAATGGCCCAATTAAAGGAAACCACAGATTCAGCAAACTTGATGGACTCAGGAAACAGTTCACAAGCTTGTCACAAAAGTATATTTTTTTTAAATAAAATTTATGCTGGGAGGCATGAAAGACCCTTTTTCAATGGCCACAGGGACCCATCATTAGAATAAGAGTTCAATATATGTGGAGTCAAGACCATGCAAGGCTTTGCACATAATTGTTGGCATTTTGAAGTTGATGTTATATTTTACAGGAAGGTAAATTCAAGAGGCAAATTTGGAGTGACTAGTTTATTTGCTGTTTTTTTTTACACCAGCTGAAGAGAAAGTCTGAAGATGACTGAATAAATCAGAGGCACAGAAGTCTAAAGTAAAATGGTGAATGCCTCTCCTCGTAGTCCCATAGTGTCTTTGACAGGATGCTAAATAGTGGAAACCAGAGATATTGACAGACCTTTTAAATAAACAAATCTGAGCACATCAGAAGATCACATAGTCCAATGAAGATGCAAAGAAGGTTATATAGGTTATGTGTAATTATTTTTGGTAATGCAACAATAGCTACAGAGCACGTCTGGTGACATGAATGTTTTGACACTTAATTTCATTAGGATGAATTATATAGATATAAGGTCCTGGACCCGTTAAGGTCCTGGTGTACCAGTACAGGTAAATTTGCAATGACTTTGAATAATTTATTTTAATAAATTGTGAAAATAAACCCACCTGAGCATCTTTACAAACTAGTCTGGGAATGTAAAACCCAAACTAAGAGTTTGTTATAACACTACTGTTTGAAATTTTAACCATTTCACTGTTTTTTATTGACTTCTTTTTAACATCTCTACCATTTGCTAAAAAAAAAAAAATATATATATATATATATATATATATATATATATATATATATATATATATATATATATATATATATATATATATATATTGTGTTTTTTCTTGTCCAAAACAAACAGAAAAACAAGGAGAAAATGTTTTTTCAGACCTTTTTTGTTAGTGTGAACGTTAAAAGTTAAAATGATACTATTAGTCAGACCTGTTGTTAGTAAAATGGGTTGAATTCAGATACCGGAACAAGGTTGGCAGGTGTAATGAGTATGATGGCTGAGGTAGTTAATTAATTGTAAAAAACTAACGCTGTACAGTGAATGAACATGGTTTACAGCAAGGGCTTAATTATCCTGTCATCTTTTTAGGCACAACAAATTCAACTCTGTAGCAGCTACAGTGGTTTCACTAACATATCTTTTCAAGGGGAAACTATCATATTGTGGTGATCTGTGGAATAAGACAGTACACTCCAGACACATTATCTTTTTCAGACTTTCATGACCTGAGGGGTCATGACTTCATTAATAGTTATATGTATACATTGTAAGGTTATAAAGCTGAACATAAACTTGGTGGTTTTGTGGGAGGAAAACTTTTTACTGCTCAGGTATAAACCTCAGACTAAAGCATGATGAATTTCCATCTTACTTGTTTATTTAGGGGAAGTTGACAGAAAAGAAAGAAAATAAGATGTAAGCGAGCACAAAAAGTAAAACACTGAAAACACTCAGCAAGGGAGTCACAAGAGTCACGAAGCATTCAAAATGATCCAGAAAGAGCAACAAATAAGAAAATTCACAAACCTGTTTCACATGTAAGATACAAAACATTTATGATTTCATCAATCTTATAAGCAACAGCTTAACAGCAGAAAATACAGCCTTGTAGTTTCACAATGTCACATCATCTCTAATAAGCAACTCAACGTCTAGCAGTCACAGTGGCCAACATGCATCACAACATGTTTACTGTCTACCAACAATGTCTTCCAATAAAGTTTCTTAACCGTGCAGGTGGCAATGCATTTTCATTCAACAATGCTTCACATTGCAGTAAGAAAAGGAAAATGATGAATTTAGAAACTGTTTGTGTCAAAGTGGGACTTTTTACTTTCAGTTTTAACCCTTGATCACCTCTGGTTTTGCACAACGCCTGAGAACTTGCATGATTTTGACTTTCTAATACTGGTGTGGGTTTTATGTTTTTTTATTGTGTGAAACTTATTTGGTTTTAGTCTTAGGTATGTTTTAATTGCATGATTTTAGAAAACCTGGTGATGATTAAGCACAGCTGGTCCCAGTTGGAACACCACACCTCCCTGTGTTCTCATTGGATAAAGACTAATGAGGAGCCTCCTTAATTCAATTCAATTCAACTTTATTTATATAGCGTCAAATCACGGCAATGCCATCTCAAGACGCTTTACAGACGGAGGGGAAAACATAATGAAAGCCAATTCATCATAGCCTATAGAAGGAAACCAACAGATTGAGTTGAGTCCAACTCAATCTCCCATCCTGAGCAAGCACACTGGCAACAGTGGGAAGGAAAAAACTCCCTTTTAACAGGAAGGAAACCTCCGGCAGAACCCGGCTCAGGACAGGCAGCCATCTGCCTCTGCTGTGTGGGGGGGAAGAGGACAGAAAGACAACAGACAACAGGAACTGCTACTCCCGGCCAGGGAGACCTGCTGAGACAGGAGACATACATGTTAATGATGCAACACTGTTAAGGGGGGGGGGTAAAAGAAAGAGATAAAGAGAAAAAGAAAGAAGCTCAGTGTATCAGGAAATGTCCCTCAGCAGTCTAAACCTATAGCAGCATAACTAAGGGTTGCTAACCATCCCTAGCTATAGGACTTATCAGAAAGATAAGTCTTCAGCCTAGTCTTAAAGGTGGGGAGGGTGTCTGCTTCCCTAACACTAACTGGGAGCTTATTCCATAAGAAAGGGGTCTCATAACCAGTCCTTAAAAGGACTGAATGGAGAAAAGGGAGGGGGATCACTGCAAAGGGAGAAGGACCTAACAAGGAGACAGAGCTGCAGCGCTGGTGGGACCTGGTGTGTAGAGAAAGACCATCCTAAAGACTGCAGGCGGAGGCCCAGAGATGGTTCTGAGTTGACCCTGGCCAGGAGGAAGTTAATGCAACGCCTGCTAACAGCTAAGTGAAGTGGTGTGTCAGGCGATGTGCAGCTCCAGACCCCATCTCTTGGCTTCATCTGGATCACCTTGCTGGAAAATCGGAGGCTGTCAAAGATTCCCAACAAAAGGCTCCTAAGCCAAGAACAGTTTCTTTTGTTTTAAGATGGCAGCCTCTGCTCAGGTGTGGGTAGAGTTTTTTTTGTTTTGTTTTGTTTTGTTTTGTTTTTTTTAACCTAACCCTTTTTTTTTTATTTTCTTTTAAGTTAACTTTTTTTTTTTTTTTTAAAAAGGACAAAAACAATTTTATTGTAAATAAACTTGCAAACTCTGCCTGGCTAGTTCTCTCTTCAGTGGAACTTTTTATTTATTTTTTTCCTTCATTATTATTATTTTTTTTTTTTTTAAGCTTGTATTTGAAAGGATCTTCACACTACTGTGAGACATTTGCAAACCTAACAAATGAAGGACGTCGTGCAGAAGTCTCACAGACTGTAAGATGAGCACAGAGACCTGGAAGCACAGGGCACGCTTTACATAATAGTGCAATAACTTATTACAGAAGTTTTTTTCTATATACTTTGAATCAATCATATAAGGAATTATGAGCATAATTATGAAGCACCAGAAGATTTTATTTTACAGAAAGTATCACAAGCTGTAAGGAACCTAATGCATAAATATCTACTTATTGAAGCCTAATTCATTGTAGAGCAGCTGCTTATGCAATTCTTGGTGGCTGAGCAGCATACAGCGATAAACAAATACACAACATACTGTTTTACTAAAAGAAACCATTTATATTAATGTAAAATTAGTTTGTTGTAATTACACTCCATGATAGATGGAGCTTAAATGTTGCAACCACCGAGCAAAACATTCAACTAATATTATTTTGCCATGTCTTCAGTTGTTTTCAGTCACATGATATTTCAGTGTTTTTGCTTATGTACGGCAGCCGAGAGCAGTCGTTTTCCCCTATTGTTTTGTCTTTTTTCAGTGGTTACCTTGAGATAATGACCTAATTTTCTCATATTCTCAAGATAGCAAATAGCATTTTCTCATAATCACAGGATAATTATCTCGTTATCACGGGATAACCAACTTTGTTTTCTCAAGATAATTAGATAATTAGATAATTATCTTGTCATCACAACAAAACAAAGTTGGTCATACCATGATAACGAGATAATTATCCTGTAATCTTGAGATAACAGTATAAAAGGAAACTTGTGACCACGACCGCTCTCGGCTTCCGTACTTATAGCTTTGTAGCCTGACAATTTTCCATTTGCTTTAAATTTATTTTTTTTAGTGGAACTGTTTCTGAAAAGTGAAATGCTATTAAGTTGTAGCTCATTAAATAGTAAATCAAAATAATGGGTATTTTATGATCCTGTTTGAAGGATAATTTCCAGTCAGATATGCAGATATGCATAGATTTTAAATATGAAGTAAGTTCATTTAATTGTAACAACGTAGTTTAAAAAAAAATCATATAAAGGTGAACTCTTAGCTGCTACGAGACAACACTGGTGGTGATTTCTTTACGTTGTAACTGTGCCGCTGCAGCCATGAAAATAATAACGTATCACTAATGTCAAATTATCACAATTTAAAGACCGACTCCAATCGTTCTTTTGAGTTTTTAAAAATGTTCTCAGTTGTGTTCAAATTGTGATTATGAAGTTTCTTTTGCCAAAATCACAAAACCTGAGCTATTTTTTGGACTCTGCTTCTGTAGAGCACAGGAGCTCTTTGCAAATCTCCCCAAACTAGTGGGCGGAGTCAGCGCAGCTCAGTGTCCGCACTCGCAGTTAGAGCAAAAAAACCCTGTCAGTGAGAGCTAGGACTGCATGCTAGCTTACAGCTTCCACAACCTGGAACGGAGACCACAGCAGGTCTGGGATCGTCAGCTCTTGAGGCTCAGCAATGAATTTATCTGCTTCATGCAGAACCTCATGGAAGAAAACACATCGGGTTATCAGGTTCTCCACATAGTTATCTGGAGAGAAAAAATATTCATTAATCTGTATGTACTGAAAAAACCCAACTATTATTAATATGTCTTTTTAATGTACCATTTGATGGCTGGATAAGTGTTTTGCTTCTGGTGCTGTATGTTGGTGTGCCTCTCTGCTTGTCAGCTGTTCCGAAGCCAAACACAACCTAAGAAGACATTCATTTGTTTTCCTAACCGCTTAATCCAATTCAGGGTTGCGGGGGAGCTGGAGTCTATCCCAGCAGTCTTGGGGCAAAAAGCAGGGTACACCCTGAATAGCTCGCCAGTCCATCGCAGGGCCCTAAGAAGACATATTTAAACAAATAACATTTAAAAAAATGCTTACCCAAAAAATTAAAAAAGGCTAAATCTCAGAAGTAACCCTACTGTTCATAAAGAGACAAATTATTACACATACACATTACGAGGCGGTCAAATGCTGCCTTGACACTCCTGCTCTCACCTGGTTTGGATTTTAGAGTATTACAGGAAGACAACACTGCCAAAGCTTTGTCTTTGTCTACACCACTGATGGGATCAGAATACCAGGAGGATAACATGACAATTTGAGCTCTCAAACCTTTAGTTTGTCAATAAAAATCCGATGAAAAGTGACTAATTTTGTCTGTGTGTTTCTATTTCAGTGCAACTTTGTGCACCATGCAGCTAAAGTTAGCATGAGCTGCCATAGCATACAGCCCTGGCCGTGTTGTTCCTCAGACAGCTAATGTAGCGTTAGCTAAAGCTAACAAGCACACTCTATTGAATTATCTGCACCCAAAATGAAAGTAAACTTACCATAAACATGCAGGATGTCCACTTGATGGAAGGCAAAACACCCAGCTTCACAATTAAATTGCTGGTCAAGCCATTTTCCCTGCTGCCAGTTGAAACAAACTTCTGTTTGCAACCCACTACACACACACACACACACACACACACACAAACACAAATATTCGTAAAATCCTTTTTGATCCAATTTTTCATAATATCTGTCCTTTAGAGCCAGAAAAATGTTACATAGACACGTGAACAGCACAAAAAAACACGCGGAGTTTTACCTTAAATGATCTCTGACTTTTTCTTTTTTATTTTACCAGTTAGCTTTTTGTCTTTTTTCAAAAACTGCAAGTTAAAAACCAGACACATTGAGTGTGTTTCAATACATTAGCGCACTGGAAAGTCGTGAAAACTGCACACTTTTTTTTGTCGTGCACACTATCACGGGTAAGTGTTGCCTCAAATGGAACACTGGACGTAGTGCACTAACCAGTAGTGACGTACTCCATTTGACAACAATTCTTCTGCCGTCAAAAGTACAACAAAGCGGTAAATTAGAAGAATGAATTTGCCACTCGTCATGATACTACAACGCATCCAAGGGTGACGCAGGATCCTCTTCCGATTGGCTGAAAATGAGTTGGTACGTATGCTTATTTATTTATTTATTTTAACATGGATGACCCGCCTACATGCGTCCCTATTCCTAGCCCCGCTTCATTATTGGCTTACCGTTTCAGGGACAGTTCGTCCCACTAGATTCTTTGTAAGAAGTTGTAATAAATAAATGAACAAATCCAGCAAACCTACGTTATTAATGTCATAATATTTTATGGACTATAGTGATGTAATCCAGTTGTTAACAATACATAGCACAATCAGACTGTCATGGATCTTTTGCTTGTCTCCCACATGCTCCGGTTTTTCTCCTCAGCCGCAGGCTCTACACACACACACACACACACACATAATCAAAGCAACGCTACAACACAGAGCTGGCTTGGTTTGTTGTCGGATGGAGGCAATGAGCGGCTAGAGGTTCAGGACGCGGTGCTGTTTACAGCGCTGTGTTAACAGAACAGTGTGGCCACTTTAAGAATGGTCGAGAGACAAACACCATGTTAGCTGCGTTGGCAGCAGAGGAAGTTAGCTCTGAGAAGCTGCCTGTTTAGCAGCGAATGTTTTGCTACAAGCTTTAGCAATAAACAGCACAAAGTGACGTCTACTCATGAAGGGAGTTTACCCTGAAGCTAGCTGAAACTTCTCCTCTCAGTGTCGATACATAGTATTGCCTCGTTGACAAAGCAGATGTGTGACGGTATGGTCTTAGTAACTTTGTATTTATGGATGTAAAATTTGGCTAAGAGCAGGATAATATTGCACAAAAAGAGCGGGTCAATTAGCTCTTTTTTATGGTTCAAGATTATTACATATATTGTCCACAACAGAGCGGCAAATACCTTGACACAGAGGTCTGGTATGTTCACAGTGAAACACAGTTTTAACTATGGGCAAGGTGGACGACCACCCAGGACGCAATCCATTTGGGGATGCACAAATGCCCTTAAAAAAAAAAAAAAAAAAAAAAAAAAAAGAATAGCCAGTTTTCTAATACCGCTCTTTTACACATCAAGTTTATGGGCGCTATAATGTCAACTTGCTTAGTTAATAGGATGTTAACAAATGATAATAATTTGTCCATTATGGTTTATTTTAAGTGGGTAACTGATGCATGTTAAGTGTGATCCAACTTATATATTGTATTTCAATTGTAAATTCAGAGGCACTTCTGAAATATGGAATGGACTTGGTTTATTTTGGTTGGTCTGTTGTGGGGGATACTGATGGGCGGTTTGCCTAGGGCGCAAAACTAGCCAGACCCTGTTCACAGTTCCAGAGTAGGTGAAACTGCAGGCAGTATCAATATCCTTGTTATATTCTATCAAAAATGATTTTACTGGGACCCATGAGCTTCAATTCAGCTCTTCAGAAACCTGCAGGTAACGTCACAGAGGCTCAGTCCATCTTTTATATACAGTCTATGGATCAGTATCCTCCAAATAAGGTACATAAATTTGGAGATTATTGATCACCACAGCCTTAGCATAGAGATAATCCATACATATGGTGATCGAGGAATATGCATCATATTGTGTCACATGGTGAGGTACAATGTGCCACAGATTTGCATGTACAGCAAAGGGGAAACTTAATACATGACAGTCAAAAAAAAAAAATCTTAGGAAGAATGACAAAATAATTACAGGCTCATTTCGATAGGAAGGAAATTAACCAAGGATATCTTTAGTGCATAACGAACAGCTGCTTAATGCTGCGCCTAAAACCTTGACAAAACCCCTTCATAAGAAGAGGTGCCATATATTTACATCTTCATCACTGTTGGTGTAGGTGGCTGCAAAAGGGTAAAAAAAAAAAAAAAGGAAATTATTTATGAACATGAGTATGAGGAAAGGCATTCACATATCTATTATTTGTAACAAGTATAGCCTCTGAAAATAGACGTAACAGCATAGACATTTATATGTCTTGCACATCACTTGTCTTGGCACTAATTCTAGTTTGCAGTGAGATCTTGTTACCAATTCTGTGCTTTTATACTTATAAAAAAAAAAAAACAGATCATTATCAACACTTGGTTTATGGGTGTTTTTTATCTTTCCCTTTTCTTCTTTCTAGCACTTTCTCCTGAAAACTGTAGAAATTGAACATCATTCACAAGGTTGGTTGTCAAAAACCAAAATAGGAAATCCCCATCCTGCCACAAAAAGAGGCAGGAGTGCTAGTGCTTCATTTAAAGACAGCCCCTCCGGGCATTAATGTATTCATGACAGATGTTGAAGAACGGCATGTCACACAGCTTCTGCACTAATGTATGCTCACATGTAACAATAACATGTAGGTAATGTGCTTTTGCCCTCGCTACTGTACAGCTTGTATATTCTTCTAACACTGTATTGATAAAAGTATTAGGACACCAGTCACAATTATTAAATTCAAGCATTCAAATGAATGTTTTTAAAGATGTTGACTTTCCAGGCTGATAGAGTTCCTCCTCAACAAAACCAGAGTGCTGACCTTAAACCAAAAGAAAACCTCTGGCAGGAATTACAGCAGAGACTGCGAGAGACTGTTGGCTTTGTTATCCAACATCGATGACTCACTTAATGACTTTTGAAAGTATTGACCAATATTCCCATTAACACATAACTAAAGAAAACTGATGGTGTTACAGCTGCAGAGTGGGTCATCTTTGTGTTAGACACTACAGACCAACACAGGAAGTTTGTGTGCATGCAAAAGCAGATGTCAGATTACTTTGGTAAATACTTTGCTTGCCCAAAAGTTACTAAAGTTTAAAAAATGAGTCACTTTGATCATGGCATACATCCACTGTGGTGTTGTTTTGATGAGCTCCTTTAATGTCATAAGACATATTTCCATCTAGTGATGCATAAATATTTCTCCAAGATCTTGAATTGATGATGGGAGAGTCCGGCCGCTGCACAAAGCCTTCTCCAGCACATCCTGAAGATTCTCAGCGGGATTCAGAGCTTGGTCATGTTGGTCAATTCCTGTGTAAAAAAGATGCCTCATTCTCCCTGAACCATCATTTCAATCTGAGCCTGATTAATCCTGGATTGTAATCTTGGAATATGGCCAGTGGAATAACATGATCATTCAGTATATTCAGGTATCAGCTGACTTTAGTCCTAGGTCATATAATGTTGCTGACCATCTGCAACGATGCAAATATATAGGTTGATTTCAATTATGAGTAAGCATATTTTGTGCATGAATAGGGTGTGTATTACAGTAAACTGTGTATATGATAGAATACGATGTGTTATGGTTAAAGTGCTGGATATAACATGACTGGACATGACATGCGTGCATTTTAATATGTGAAAATGGATGTAAATAGATGGAATTGAGTTTGTAAATAGCTTGTATTCCATGATTGAACATAAGTGCTGACGTGCTATGTAACTTTTGAAAGTTTTTGTTTTTTGATGTTATAACTGTGCCGGACCCCAGGAAGAATAGCCGTAGCTTGCTACAGCTAATGGGGATTCTAAATAAACCAAACTAAACTAAACAGCCTTGTATAGATGGCAGCAGGCATGATGGCTTCATATCTTCACCTTCCTTTCTTCTTTCGCTGATGCACCCATCACTCTGGCACAGGATGAATCTGGATCATCAGAGCACATGGCCTTCTTCCATTGTGTCAAAATCATCTCTTTATGCTTCCTAGCATTTTTTTTTTTTTTCATATTACCTTCAGTAATTTGCTAAACACAGTTTTGGTCCAAATCTCTGGAGTTGCCTTAAAGGTGGAGTATGTAAGATTTTAAATATTTTCAAAATGAATGAACTAATAAAATAACTACAATCATAATTAGATAGTTTTTTGAACATGTAGGTTTCAGTCTGTCCATATTTGATGCGTTATTAAATTACAAGTTTAAATAATGACAAATGACAAAAGCACTTTTTTTTACTGGTAAGCAAACATTTAAGAAGGGTCTTTGTCATTAATTAAACTTGTGATTTAATAACACATCAAATATGGACAGACTGGAACCTACATGTTTAAAAACTATGTAATTATGATTGTAGTTATTTTTTTAGTTAATTTATTTTGAAAATATTGAAAATCTTACATACTCCACCTTTAACAATGGGTTCATGTGGAAATGCTCTTACTTTCACTGTCACACATGTTCTAAGGTTCTACAGGTGTTCTTTTTATAATCTGATTTAACCACATCAATCTCCATCCCTCAAGATTTTTCGGCGTTTTTCATAGTTGTCCCCATAGAAGATAATGAATCTCCCCGGTATCCTTTCAGTGTCTGATAAAGCACTGAGCAGTTCTTAACCAAATGTTTGATAAAGTGATCTCCTTAGAATTTTTTTTCCTTGATGCATACTGATAAATGGGCTCCTTTCAAACAGATCAACATCTTTCCTAGGTTGTGTCTTCCAATATAGTTGTTTAGGACATGAGAGGCTACTTGCGTAAGCTGGGGTTAAATAACTTGTTAAATAACTTGAAGCAGTAATTATGACACTGGAGGGTTTGGCTTTCTGCTCAGTTAAATCAAGGTGGTGATCTTTTTTTGTTTTTATTGACAGGAAAAGCTGAGCAGGTTCACTGTTTGTGCCCTTTGCAGGAAACAAAGGTACCATAGAGAGAAATTACAGCTGTGAGGTGCGTGTGTATTGTTGTGTCATAATTGCTTTTGTAATGTGTTTTTACAACATTAGGTGAGTGATTACAATTCAGCCCTTTTAATCTAGATATTATCATATAGCTCAATCAGTTTAAATCATTTCAGAAGATTAAGATTAATTTATTTTTACTTCTTTCATGTGAAATTGGGTGATTTCTTTTCTCCAAGCAGATCAGGGTCCTGTGTGTGTTTATCATTCATTCACTCATTTATTATCCTAACTGCTTTGTCCAATCAAATTTTGCAGGGAAGCTGGAGCCTATCCCAGCAGTCTTTGGACAAAAGGCAGGGTACACCCTGGACAGCTCACCAGTCCATCGCAGAATTAAAATATCTTAAAAAAGCCTAAATGCAAGATGTTGGAAAATGAAACAGTTCTTAATGTGATTTACATTTCCCCATAATCCTCACTGTACTGTAGGGGTGTTTTTTTTTTTTTAATGGATATTTGTGGAAGGAAATGAGAATATGAATAAACTAAGAAATAAAACATACTTACAGGTTTCTGTTTATTGGATGCAAATTGAAACTGAGCAGAAATAAGGACAAAGGACAAATACATAAGAGATATGCAGCTTTTATTATATATTTATATATGAACTTACAACATCATATATTTAAATAAGGTACCTGGTCTTAATGATATGGTCTTTTTTATTTTTATTTTCACCTTGCTTTGTATAACAACAATAACAATAATAATGATAGTAATAATAAGTAGAAGGAGGAGAAGAAGAAGGTGAGTCATCCTGTGCAAAAGCTTTCCAGACTCATATTCAGTCATTTTGGCTCAGTGACGTGTGGTTCAAATAATGGGCTGAATGATTGTGTTGGCTCCAGAGATGACAACATTCCCTACAGGTCCAGATGATATATATTTCTTTTCAGTCACACAATAGACTTCTCATAGATGCCAGTTTATTTCCTGCGATGAAGGTGCAAACTTCCAAAGGTACGTATAACTATCAAAGAATCTACTGTTTCATCCCCCAGAGAAAAAATATGTGATTTCAAACTCATTTCCAACATTTTCAAACCAGCCAACCTTTTAGAAAAGTCAGTCACTTGCATTTGAGTTTTCATTATTTACATTGATTGTCCAGTGACCATCAATCTGAACCATTGACGGTCCACTGAAAACCATTAATGCTCCAGTGCTTCTGGGACTGGATGAAATTGGGTGTAAAAAAAATACACCTATCATGCTGTGTTGATCTCTTTTTGTCTGTGTGGCTCTTCCTACCAATCTGGGAGGTTTTATAGGGACGACTGCCAAACAAATTGTTCATCATTCTACAATAAGAACACATCACGGTGTCCAATAGTGGACATTATCAGACACACCTTATGTTTCCAACAATGCACGATGCTGCAGAGAAAAAAAGCTAAAATTCAGATGATAAAAGTTAGCATGTCCGATGTTAAAGTTCCAAACCACAAAAAACACTAAACAAGCACGGCTTAAATCTTCCCAGGAGGAAAAAACACAAACTCTTTTCTTCAAATAGAACATGGTAACATGACTCAGGCTTGCAAATTGGATTTGTTTTTCTTTGAACATCACATGTTTGATGAGACCCTCTCCTGCATCCAGTTTAGCCAAAAATCAAAGCAGAAAAATCTCATTGTCATTCACATATTTTACATGATAAATATCTGCTTATTGTTCCAGCAACACAATTACATGATACTGTAAAACACAAGTCTTTCAGTAGACCACTTTTATCTCCCTACCAATGCCAAAATCAACCATATGTCCTTGGTTCTGACCAACACCTGCTGTTGCTCAGTTGTGGCAACAGATTTTGCTGGAAACGGGTAATAATTGCATTATTAACAACCAGTGTTGTATTCTTCTTGGTATTATTGTTCAGAAATGTACAATGCACTCATCCATGTAAAATGCCAGCACAAATAAAGCCTTTCCTTTGCTGTCTGTCGCTCCTCTTGTGTGTGGCAAGGCTTTAATATACACAGAGCATAGAAATGATCAAGAATTACCTTGAAAAGTCGGAAATGACTGTTGAAGGCCGAGCCAGTCCTATCGTTTGTACAGATACATCTATGATAGAGCTGCTCACGTCACAATGTGCTGATTGTTATGCTCGCTCTCAATTCCCAAACATGTGTGCACACAGAGAGGAAAATAAGAGGAGACTACATTGCTGAATTTTTAGCCATGGACTTTGACAGCCTTTCCAGTAAAGACAACTTCTGATTCCTTTTCAAACCATATACATTAAGAGCCAAGAGCTTAGATTAAAAGCAAACTAAAGATGCTTCTATGTAATAAGTTATTAAAGTAGGAGAGAAAATGACTTTGAATGAGTTGCTAGCATCCAGAAAAAGGCTAAACTTTTGTACAACTACACATTGCTAAATTAATATATCTGATACATCAGTAAAATTTCCTTCCAGGCCTTTTGATTTTTGTTTTTAAGAGTGTGGTGTGTGTGCGGATTCAGCCTGTGCCATCTACTCTGTGAGATCTTTAACTTTACTCAACAGATGGATACATAGAAAATAACAAATAAGCAGCCGACTTACATAAAAAATGACATTTCAAAATGAGTTGCAACAGTTTGCTCACAGCTCTGGGAGAGGGAAAGAAAATGTTTTGCAGTCTGTGTTCATGCTTGTAGCCTGCCTGTGGGGAGACTGGAGAGCAAAGAGTGACCGCAACTTGAGGGGTGATTCATAATGTTTGTGGCCAGCTTGTGAAGGAGGCTGGAGAGGTTGTCTCTCGAGTTTGGGAGAAAGGAGCTGACAACCCACTGTGGTGTTATAATGATCCACTGCGGGCCTTTGTTCTGGTGCAGAGCTGAGTACCAGACTGTACAGCCATTTTCCAATGTACTGTGCATGTGGGATGAAGGTGGTGAATTTTCCAACATGATGAGGCAGTCAGCGTGTTAAAGTACGCACTAACGGGACTATAATAGCAGCCAAAAGAAGGAAAAAAATCATTTCTATATGCGCTGCCGTATAAAGCACTGTTCCAACATCTGACACAACCGTGTCCTGTGTTTGTTCCTGTCATTCAGAAGGAGATTAAACTTAAGATCAGCTGAGTTCATAAACATATTCTGTCATAATGTGTATTCATCAATTTCACAGAGGTTTCAATCTCAGGTGTTTTGAAAACTATAAGGATGGGGCAGTTGGGGGGGGGGGGGGATTACACCTATCATCTGCCAATCAAATAAGATGGGGGTTTGATGCCTGGCTTTCATTTCAATCATTCAGTCTTTAGTTTGTCAGGGTTTGAACTCTTGGTGTGTCTTCATTTCCGGTTTCCTGTTTTATTTTGTAGTTTTCCTGTTTAGTTCACTTGTCTTGTTTCTTGTTTGACCTTTGTTTCTGTTCATTAGATCACCTGGTCCTCAGTTAGGTCACTACACCTGTGTCTCATTATGTTGGCTGTATATATTCTCCTGGTTTTCTGTTCCCAGTTGCTGGATTACTTTGTTGTTGTAGTCCCCTGAGTTCCTTTGGTTAAAATAAATCTGTCTTGAACCCGCATCCCAGTTCCTTCGTCTCTGCATTTGGGTCCACATCCCCTCCGCCCATCCTGACATCGTTTTCATACCTGCTTTATCATATTCAGAGCTTCAGAAAGTCATGATGTTAAATCCCAGCTGCTGCTTGTTGGGAGGTGTGGCACAGTCTGGCCATGTCAGTCCATCGCAACTTAGTGAGAGAAGCTTTCTATGTTAAGACAATTTTTAAACCATGGCCGTGGCCTCAGGTACCATCCACACTCACAACGTAACTATAGAAATTGCAACAAGTCAAGAGATAATTTCTCACTCTGACAATGCAACAATGTGTTGTTTTTTTAACCAAAAAGCATTGAAGCAACATGGCGCAGCCCACAGTGTCATCAGCCAGGAAGCCACCCATTCAAAGGGCCCTTACAATCCCTGAGTAAGTAAATATGTGTTGACGTAAATGTATATCTTTAGTTCTGGTTTCCTGTTTTGGTTTGCTGTCTTCCCTGTTTAGTTTCCTTGTGTCTTGTTTTTTGTTCAGCCTTTGTTGCGGTTCATTAGCTTCACCTGGACTCACTAGTTGATAGTTGATTACACCTTTGTCTTGTTTGGTTTCCCTGCATTTATACCTCTTGGTGTCTGTTCCCATTGCTGTTCCATTGTGTTTGCCTTCTGTGTTTATTTGCCCTTGGTTCTTTTTGGAATAAACGTCTAGATTCTGCATCTCTGACTCCCATTCCTGCATTTGGGTCCACACCTCCACCAAACCCTGACAACACAATTTTAATCTTCTTTCCCAGGTAGTTTCACAGTTTAGGGAGGAGCACAACCAATGCCAGGCAGGTAACAACTCACAAGTAAAAAAAAATGGCTTAGATGCTCCACAGGTGGATGACTGGTATGTCACCTGAGCAACATTTAACATATGAATGCCTCCCCGGGCATATATGTTTCATATATGTTTCATGTTTAAGGTAATGACTAAATTGCTGGAACAGAGAAAATTGTAACTAATAAATAAACCCTATTAATAAAAAAACGAAGTTTCAATTGAAAATCAGCTAAAATTCCATGGAAAATGATAAATTAGACTTGGTAGTATAACCTAACTTAAAGTGCTTATGACATTTCAGCAGACAGAAAGTATGGCTCAGTTGCATGTGGCTGATGTCCGGTGTGGAGCTGCGGGATGACTGGACTCCTGCTGGGGGCAGACAGGCAGTAGGGACCAGATCTGGCCTGTTGAGTGCTTCTGACAGAAGCGTTACAAAAATAAGTGTACCTACCAGATAAAGTAGCAGTGTCAAGCCAACGCCAGCACATCAAGGAATCTGTTACTACTCATAAAAACCAGGCGTTTAGAGTAACATTTAAAGATGGAGGAGAGCAATACAATCAACTTAAGGAGTAAAAACAGTAAAGGAGCTCAGAGTTGGACCAGAGCATGCGGTGTAGCCTAACTACTCAAGTAAGAGTAGCTTTACTTCGGCATAGCATTGCTCTAGTAGTATGAGTAAAAAGTAGTCAAAGAAATTAATTTTAAAAAGTAGTAGTAGTGAAAAGTACTCAACTGCAGAGTAGCTGCTTGTTGTAAAGTTTGATTTATTATGAATTATATAAGCAGGCAAACATATAAAATAGAGTTTGATTTGATATTGATCAGGAAATAAAATGCCTATTTAAAGTTCAGAAAAATCTACTACATAAATTATTATATAAATAAATTCAGCTACTAAGCCTCAGCTTTCTAAGTGCAGCTGCTTCAGGTGGAAGGAAACTGGTGGAAACTCAGGGTTTTGTTATGGTGACTCGCCAGCAGGGAGGGGGACTATGGTAAATGCAGAGGTGTATAATCCAGGTGCCAAAAAGTAAAGTTCTTGCCATGTTTTTGGTTCGACCTGTTAATGTTGAACAGTTGTTTTCATCAACAGGTTCGTCTGCCTTTTTCTTTTTCTTTCTTAGCATCTATATGTATGTATACGTGTGTGTATGTACATATGTAAGTATAGATATGTACATATATTTTCCTTTCTTACCTTATTTTCAGTCATCTGAAATAAATAAATGAACTAAAACAAAACTAAAAACAAAAAAAATAATGATAAACTACTTTGCACTGGAGCTGAGCTAATTCAATCAAGCTGGTTTATTGACTGGTTGGAACAGCTGCCGGACAGGACTTTTACTTTATGGCACCTGGATTATACTCTTCAGTGTAAATGACCCAGGATAAGACTTACCTCTCTTTACCTCTTTTTCTTGAACATAAAACACAACCTACACAACCTAAGTTTCAACACAACCTGTTTTCTGAAACAGACTCCTGCATGGATTTCATTGTCCATAAGTTAGTTAAACCTTTCTGACCTTTCATTCATTCATTCATTATCTAAACCGCTCAGTCCACTTAAGGGTCCTGGAGGAGTACGGAAAATATTTTTTAACGTGGAACAATGTGGAAGTTGACCTTATTTGACTGAAATGCTGTTATGTGGAGGAGGAACGTTTGTCTGGGGAAAACTGTATGGAAGCAAACAAATCTGAGGAGCACAACAAACCCCTTCCACTGACTGAGCCCCTCCCTCTTCAAAACAATGTCAGCATGGCAAAAAGCGGCTCTCCGCAAGTCTTCTTCCTGGGCAAAAAAACTGTGGAACTCAACATTAACCTCTCGGTAAAGAGCCAAGCAGTTCCTGAATAACTTTTATGTGTCAAGTAAACAGATGTTTTACAGATTCTGTCAACATTTTCCACTGACTCAAAATGTAAAAATACACACGGTGACCACATTGTGTACAAAGGCACATGAAAAACAAGGAAAGGTACAAGAGCAAGACAAGTCCCACAGATGTGCATTACTGCTTCAACATTGAAGTCATGTATAAATTTTGACCTTTAATATAATAAGAGAACTGAATATATATATATATATATATTTTTTTTTTTCTCTTTATGCATAGGTTATGCGTAAATAAAAACAAAAAAACTAATCACATGGGGGAATCTGGCTGACATGCACATACAATAAGATTAAAAGCATTACTTACTGCACATATAAAGCAAAGTATTCATGTAAAATGAAAGTGAAAATATTGCATATTCCCCTCTTTTTTCTTCCTTTTTTTTTAACTTGATATTTTTTCATTTACATGTTCAAAATAAAATTTTAATTGAATCAAAATCATGTCAGAACCACCATGCAAGTGATATTTTTAATAATAATTTACATTACTAAATGAAACACATTTAGTGTTGCATTTGTAAAGGAATGTTTTCATCTTCTATGACAGGAGTTGAAAACCAAAGCTTTCTGGGGTATGTTGTCTTCATCGATAGATGCAACAGTTTATCAAGTCATATAACATCATAACTTAGTGCTTGTTTTTTATGCACAGTATTGAGGACATATCTTGTTAGTCACCTCAATAAATTTGAAGTGAATTTCTATTTAATTTGTGTACATTGTAGTCACTGAATAAAAAACAGCGTTTTTGATAGGAAAATAGGAGTAAAAGGTAAAAAAAAAAAAAAAAAAGGGATTTCCCAAAACATATAATGGGGGAAAAAAAGGAAAAAGCAGAATTTGGGAAGAAATGACACAGAATTTCATATGGCCCTACAATACATACAGCTACTTCATTGCTCAAGAGATCATGAATTGTGGTCCGCTTGGCTTATGCCGCATTAAACAAAATGTTTACAAACTCTAAAAGGGTCTACATGAAAACTGCTTTTTGAGACTAGTACTACTCAAAGTAGCAGAGTATAAGCAGCATTTTTTCTTCACAGATTTACTCAAGTAGAAGTAAAGAGTATGTTAAACTACTTTTTATACGTATGGTCTGAAAAGCTAATAAAATAGGGAAATGTAAAATAAGGAATATCAGGCACTTAAAAGCTTGTTTCCAGCTGTTGTCTGTTTTTCATTTCCCATCAGTGTTCCTTCCTAACTGGTCAGATGGAAATCCAGGAACTGTGATGGACTTTGAGTTACATGGTAATGGTTACGTTTCCTTTCTTATTTTGAGCAGTGTACATGCTCTGAGAAGTTTTCCAGCTCCTTCAGAGTTACTTTTGGTCTCTTTTGTTGCCTGTCTGATAAATACGCTCCTTGCACAGGCAGGTAATTCTCTCCAAGCTGATGTGAAATATGTATTTTATTCAGTCTTCAGAATCGTCATGTTTTGCATCAGGATGGAAATAAAATGTCTTGGCGTCAGTTCCATTTCAAATACAAATGTCATTTTTTCTTAAAGCAGAAAATGGTCCCCACTAAGTTGCTTTGTTCAGCGGTGGCTAAATGGAATAAAAATGCTGGATATACTGTGTTCCAGCTGTGCAATTTTGAAACAAATGTGCATGTTCTGTAATATTCCCTCATTTGATTCTAAAACTGATGTTCTGTAAGTAGCGTGTGTCACATTTGTACTGGTACCATACGGACAAAAAGGAGAAAAGCATTATTGCTTTAATTTGGGGCTTTTACTGTCACAGTGGTGTACTGTAATACTTAAATGTCACTGAATAGAAAAAAATTGATGCATGCCAAGAATGACAACATACTTTCTTTTGACTGTCAGAAGAGTTACTCTTCCAACAGACCCGACATGACCACAGAATCTTTGGGAAATGAATAAAAAGGAAGCGTTTTTACACTGAAATTGCCTTGTGTAACCATGATTGCATCGTCTCGCTCTCTCTTCAGTGCCGAGGCAAAAAGGAGCAATGCAATGAAGTGACATGGACAAACGACCGGAACTGAAATAAAACTGTAACATAAAACTGTATTTTAGACAAAAAGCTAGAAAACTAGAGGATTACATTTCACTGGCCGCGTTTCCATTACATCTTTTCGCAAAATAAAAGCAATATTTGTAAGTTTCGACAAACTACTATTGCCATTTGCAGGCGTTTCCATTGAACAGTGTTTAGCATGCAAGCCTCAAGTCCAGTTATTCTTGCGAGATTTTACGATTGCCTTATTTTGGTGTTTTCTACATGCAGCAGAGAACTTGCTCCGGCTTTTTTTAAAGATTTTCTCCCTGATTTTTTTTTTTTTTTTTTAAATAAAACTTCACTGTTGTTTGTTCCACACCATCTTTACCGGAAATGAACTGGTCACAACCCCCCACATCACATCACGTAACTGAGAAAAAAGTGTTTCCATTACACTTTTGCAATATGTTTGTATGTTGAAAAATCTGTAAAACCACCTCATGAGAGCTTAAAAACTTTTTAGCGATATTTGAGACTTTTCTTTCTAAATGTAGGTGTTTCCATTTGCGGTTTTTTGATTGGGATATTGAGTTTTTGTGCAATTCTAGGTGTAATGGAAATGTACCCTCAGTCTACAAAGAGAAATTACATTTTTGGAATTTTAGTAAAGAACGACTGACTATTAGATTAAATAAAAAGAGCAAAGAGAAAAATAAAATGATAATTTTAGACATTATGTAAGGTTATTGCAGTGGTTAGTAATAAGCTGCAATGCTTTTTGCTATGGAGATGAAGAAGCCTCTGACTGAAGCCATTCTTTTACTTTGTTGTATAGTTGGTGCGCAGTGTCATATGTTACACTGAGCAGTTTTTGCAATGTTTTTAATTACACATTTAACTCCATGTGACTCCAGCACAGAACCAGCCTCCTTTATCAGTGTGTTTGGTTTCTTTGAGACTTTGGTTCTGATGTTGCTGCTCCAACAGATGACTGTGGACTGCGATACTCCGCAAGAAACATATAAAAGACATACAAAGTCACTGCAAACTTAAAAGGGCCTCCATTAAGCTTCCTACAGAAGTAGCCTGCTCTGTTCATCCTTATAGGAAGGCTTGTAAAAAGCGTTTTAACTAGAAATGCAGCAGTGTTGCACACAAGTGTTCTCCTTATTCTTCCACTTAAAAATCCCCATAATCTCCTTGTCTTGTAGACACTCAGATGAGACGTGTTTATTTCATCACTGTCTCAAAGTTGTCCTTCAGTTCTTGACTGTTACACTGACACAGAACAGCAGTCATCTGAATGTTTCTACAGATAAAAGAACACAAAGTTCTAGAAGAGAAACGGCAGGAGTAAATTCCCCTGAAGATCGTCTACAGCTGCCCTTCTCAGCCACACATCCTTTTGGTTTTACAAACCATGGTATTTTTTAAGACAAGTAAATAATCTAGGTGGTTTTTATGACATCCACTTGCATTTTCTACAGGTTTTCTGCATAACCGTGCATGTTTTATTGAGAAGTACACAGAAGAAATGAAGTGCAATCATTTTGAAGTTTTGAATATAAAAGAATTATTACAGATGTACCAGTTTTACAAGTCAACAAGGTAGTAAGTCATTCCTACATTTCAGCATTAATTATTGGCAGTAACGCTTGCATGCCAGGCATCAACCTGATTATTTAGCATTGTAGCTCATTGTAGTTCTGTGTGTGAGAGGAACTGCATCATACCTGCTCTCACTGGAAGAGAAGCATTGCTGTAAGGTCAGCTTTTCCTTTTCTTCTTGCATTTCTGATGGCTGCATTTAAAATGGTGTTTCATGTTGTAGGTGTGCTTTAGTCAAGCTTGCTGATTAATGTTATTCTGCTAATCTCCAGTTCTATATGTTGCAAGGCTAAATCACACTGTGCACATCTTAGTGCCTCAAACATGAAAGGTTTGTGATGGGAAAGGAGGCAGGGCACAAACAGGAAGGGTGAAGCTCCACATTCCACATGATCCATATGTTCTATACCGAGCAACTGAGGTTCATTAAAGAGGATTTGTAGGCATGGGCCATTATAAATTACCCCTTTAGGATTGCACTTTCTGAGTACACTAGCAGCATGAGGCAGACTGCTGTTACAGCCTGTACATTTTGTGTTAAGACGAACATTTTGTGCATGTGACCGTTAAGTAGTCTACATACCAGCTGATAGGCTTAGAAATTTATTTCTAGAAATGTGCACTGTACTGGGGTTCAGTTTTCTGTGGTGAAATGTCAACATCAACAAGTGAACCAGGTATTTGAGACATTTAGTGGAAAATGGGTAAGTTAAGGTCACTGAAACACTTCTGTAAACTGTTTAAAGCTGCCCTGTTATTTTCTGACTTGGCTAAATGAGAAATAAAGATCTCACAATATAACTTTGTGTCTGGTGGAAGGTCATTTCTCTTGCCATCATCTATAGCACATAAAATGGATTAGGTAAGGACATACAGTTCAAGTCACATCACAATTATACTGTTTTTTGTAAATAACATTTTGCATCAGTGTTGGAGCTTTTGCAATGAAAAAATAGAAGCTAAACTCTTAATTGAATAAAATAAAAAACTTTAGCAGAATTATGTGAATAAAACAAAAATGATGCTAGGTGCTCTACAAATACTTCAGTTAAAAAACTCAGAAGTGAAAACATTCAGTCATTTGTCCAAAGAGCAAAGCCTTGTGACATAAGTAATTGGTTTCGCTGTTCTGTTTAAGGATGTCCCAACCAGTACTACTGTCATTCAACATGACATTTATGTGGGGAGGGCCAGACCCATTAAACACCATCTGTATTAAGTGAATGTTGGTGTTACGTCCCAGTGAGTAGTGTGAGTACTTCGTCACTCTTTTTGTTGTTCAGGGTGTGACCTAAAGCCTGTTACAACTTTTGTGTTTCTTCTTCCTGCCTGTTTGTCATGGGCAACAACAGTGTTGCCTGCAAATAAACACCTTTTTATTTTGAAAGGAACTTATTTGTGGGTTTAATGTTTACAAACCTGTCCCTCTTTTCACTGGGGAGCTGGGGGTTTGTAACAGTTGGAAAGGATGAAGAGTGAAACTAAGTCCATGTTGAAACATGGGTTTGCATTAGTCCTTGGAGGTAACCATAAACCCGAAAGCTTGCATTACTGTAAGGCATAGGCGTTTTTAGCCCAATTTTGGGGGGCAAAAATCTGATTTGTTTTTTTCTTTTCGTGTATGTGTTGTTTTTTTGTTTTTTTTAAACTATAAAAGTGTAGAAACTGTACACTACCTGGTTAAAAAGTAATACTGTATTGTGCCAAACATCTTGCACGGTGTTGGGCTGCAATCACACCTGTGGACGTCGGGCCCTCATACCACCCTCATGGAGTCTCTTTCTGACTGTTTGAGCAGACACATGCCCATTTGTGGCCTGCTGAAGCTCATTTTGCAGGGCTCTGGCAGTGCTCCTCCTGTTCCTCCTTGCACAAAGAAGGAGGTAGCGGTCTTGCTGCCGGGTTGTTGCCCTCCCACGGCCTCCTCCACATCTCCTGATGTACTGGCCTGTCTCCTGGTTGCGCCTCCATGCTCTGGACACTACTCTGACAGACACTGCAAACCTCCTTGCCACAACTCGCATTGATGTGCCATCCTGGATGAGCTGCACTACCCGAGCCACTTGTGTGGATTGTAGACTCCGTCTCATGCTACCACTAGAGTGAAATCACCGCCAGCATTCAAAAGTGACCAAAACATCAGCCAGAAAGCATCAGAACTGAGGAGTTGTCTGCAGAACCACTCCTTTACTGGGTGTGTCTTGCCAATTGCCTATCATTTCCATCTGTTGTCTATTCCATTTGCACAACATGTGAAATTGATTGTCAGTCAGTGTTGCTTCCTAAGTGGACAGTTTGATTTCACAGAAGTGTGGTTGACTTGGAGTTACATTGTGTTGTTTAAGTGTTCCCTTTGTAATCCCGGAATCGCCCCTGCTTTAAGGTCAATCATAAGGTCAATGCTGTTATGACCATTGACACCTACCCCCCTGCTGGGTATAGAAGACTGTGTGGACACTATTGCCACTCTTTACTGACTGAGCTTCAGAAATATTAGCATTTGTTTTCCCCTGATCAATTCCTGTAGTACACAGTCATGGCCTTTGGTATGTGCATTGCATCTGACACATTTCAGTGGCTTGTCAACTGTTTTTATATACTTATATTTAGATGATCTTAATGTCCACACCTCCTCATAGGAGGAGTAGACATTAAGATGATCGTAATGTTCTTAAACAAGTGCTTATGCAGCTTGTAGAGGTGTCACACTAAACTTAGTCAAGTGTGACTTTGGGGGGGCAGCTCTTACCTACTAGTGTAGACAGGTAGGTCAAAGACAGGTGTGCCGCATTGAAACAAAATTTGCTGCCATCTCTGCCTTTCCTGTTCTGTCAACCAGGAAAGCTTTGCATTGTTTTCTTGGGATGCTATTATAGGAACTTCTGCCAAAACTTTTCCACCATAGTGTTCCCATTAACCAGCCTACTAAAACCAGTTTTTAAAAGTGTCGTACTCCTGTGCTCTCTGCTCTGGATCTGACAAGGCCATTTAAGTTGGAGGTTGAGGCAAGTGCTGTGGGAGCTGGTGCTGTCCTGCTACAGGAATGTCATCGTCCCATATATAACTTTTTCTGAAAGTTTGCCCAGTATCAGCTCAACTGTTCCACCATTAAAAACTAAGGTTTTGGATCTCCTCTTGGATGTATACCTTGGATCTAGCCCTGCACCGATTGTTATGTTCATAGAGTAGAGTGTACTGTATTCCTAGCTCACAAGTACAATCACAATCAGAGGCTAATGCGCTCGGCTTTGCTTGTACAAGAATACAGTCTTATAATAAAGACAAAAAGGGTGCAGTCATCTGATTGCTGATTCCTTATTCATGGTGTAGATCACCTACTGTGAGCATCTATCAGTTTCTGATTTTCATTATCATCAAAGTCGTGGTTCATGTCTTGAAGGTGGAGGTGTTACAGGTCAAGGCCTTCACCTTTTGTTTGTTCTGTTTTTGGTTGCAACCAGGGGTTTGGATGGAATTCTTCATTCCCTAACTGTGCCATCAGCTTTTTGTGATTGGTTAGCTAACCAACCTAATTGTGCCACCACCTATACTCAATTGGCTGACTCTGTGATAATCCGCCTGTGATTTGTCCAGTTGTCTAGTTGTCAGATGGAGCTCCACCATTTCATCAGGCTGCTGACAAACATTCGGGTCAGCTGTGTTTGTTCGGGGCAGCTTCCTTTTAGAAGCTATTAGACTTGGTGTTTTGTCTAATTGGCTTAATATAGTTGTGCTTGCTTTTGAAAGAAGCCTGATAGTGGGCTGTTTTTCTTTTTTTTCTTTTTCTTTTTCTTGTGGGGTTTGTTTGGCTTTAAGGTTTTCTTTGGTTAATAGTAATTAAAACCCTTTGTCTGAAGTTCAGTTTGGTAAATAAACCTTTTTTTACTCGTACCATCTAATTTTTTGCATTTAATATTGCTCTCCCTTTCCCGTAGGAGAGTCAATGTTGAAACAATCCAAGATTAGCAAACCTTGCAAGCAAAGAGATTAAAAGCACAAAATGATGAAAGTCATCTTTGACTGGGTTCAGATCAGAAGATTTTATCTGTCCATGTGCCTCTGCATTGTCAGTGGTCCAATCCTACCACAGAGCAAGCATCTCATTTCAGTGGTAATGTATGGCTCTAGGAAATCTGTCTGCGAAGCTCAAATCTACTCTAATGGGAATGCAAAACCATCACTGACAAGCAGAAAAAGCTTATAGTGACCATGTTGCCTCATCTTGTATTTAATTATGTTTCTCTTTTGTCTGTAAGACAATTATAATAAACTGTGCCAGTCAGTGGCCAATACAACCATTTTTACTTTGTAGCACAGAAAATGTTCATTACTTTCTCCTTCGGGGCAATTGAATTTGAAATTGACTTTTTTTGTCACTTTGACCACTACAGAGTCAATTTATGATTATGTACTTGGGAACAAAAAAAAAAACTCGGTCCAAGTAGAAAAGAGGAAACTTAAGCATACATTGGTATGTATTCAAACCAAGAGTTTGCTTGAGCTACATCTTTATAAGGTTGGTACATCCAGTATAACCACTGCCATATTTATGTCATCTGTAAGAAGAAACTACATTTTTTGGAGCTATACCACATATTCTAAATCAAATAATCAAAATGAGGTCTTTTTTTTTTTGTAATTCACATTTTATTGAACTTTTATCTTTTCAAAACAATAACAATAATAAAAAATATATAAAATAAAAATAATAATAAAATAAAAATGGAAAAAAAAAGAAAAAAAAAAAAAAAAAAAAAAGGCAGGTCTTTCAGCAGGCAAATTCAATCAGAAATTGTTTAAAGCAAAATTGAGAGGGTCCAACAGTCTGATTTGGATGGTGGGTGTTCAGCATACATAACATTCTTTATAAGTTCACATTAACCCAATTTTACTTTTCAATTTCTTGCGCACACAAAATCTATAAAACTCTCCCATTGTTCATTAATAGCTACATTTCCACCATTCAGTCTCAGTAACATTTTTTCGTATGCAGCCATTTTTATAATTTCAACTTTCCATGTTTCTATATTTGGAGTTTGGGGTTCCTTCCAACACCTCAGAATCAGACGAGCACAAGTCAATAAAGCAGATTTTAAAATACGAATTTTTAATTTATTTACATTTGGTACTTCTCTTCTGTCTCCGAGGAGACAGAGCCTTGGTGAGATTGGAAGTATACATTCTAGCCAATTACCTACTAGCTTCAAAACCGTTTGCCACAGAGGGAAGACTTGAGGACATTCCCACAAAGCGTGTAGATACGTTCCACGCTGTGCCTTGCATTTCCAGCAAAGGTCATCTTTCATTAATTTCATTTTATTGAGTCTAGTTGGAGTGTAGTAATATCTATGTATTATTTTATATTGAATATATTTACTTCTTGCTTCTCTAACATATTTTTCAGTGTCGGAAAGAATCCCCCTCCATATTCCTTCATCCAAACCACAATCCAAATCTTTCTCCCACAGCTTCCTTAAGTGATCACATCCTTTGCTGGTCTTCCAAGAACATACCTCATACCACTTGGAGGCTGTTTGAAATTTTAGTGGTAATTTAAAGAACTGTTCAATTACATTAGCTTCACTATTTGGAAGAATCTTATCTTTAATGCAGTGTCTAATCTGTAGATATTTCCAAAAATGGGCCCTTCCCTTTAATTTATATTTATCTAATAGTGTTTGATAAGAAACAAAGTTACCCTCTTCAAAGAGATCATCTAGTATTCTGATACCTTTTTTCAACCATTGGGCCCAGTAAACAGTTTGTTTACCTATTTTTATTTTAGAGTTATACCAAATAGACGCATATTTTTGGGTGTTAAAAGAGATTCTACAGGCTCTATGCATGTCCTGCCAGATTTTCCTGGAGTGAGATAAAATTGGGTTCATCATATTGTTGTCTTTCTGTTTAACTGTTTGTGAAAAAAATTCTATGGGTTTGAAAGGGAACATAAGCTCCTGCTCAATTAAGATCCAGTCTAAGTCTGTGTTTTTTCCATTCCAGTGTTTTGTATGTTTTGCCATTTCAAAAGAATTGCTGTAATAAGAAATATTTGGCAAGGACAGACCTCCATCTTTCTTTGGTTGATATAATTTATCTAAAGTAATTCTGGGTTTCTTTGTACCCCAAAGGAAGCATTTTATCATGTTGTTATATCTGAGTAGTAGCTGTGGGTGAATGCACAAAGGAATCATACAAGTAAGATAGTTAATTTGTGGGGCAATAACCATCTTTATTGTATTTACTTTCCCCCAAAGTGTTAAGTTTAGCTTGCCCCATTTCTCCAAATTTGCCTTAATTTTATTTAATAGTTTTTCCATATTGATTGTAATAATTTCTTTTACATCTGAATTTAATTTTATTCCTAAGTACTCCATGTCTTTTGGGAGCCATTTGAAATTAAATGCTTCCAGCAGGTTAGGGGAGCAATTCTGGGAGACTGGCATAACCTCTGATTTATGCCAGTTAATACAGTACCCTGAAACGTTAGAATATGTTTGAATGGTTTCCAGTAGTTGTGCAACAGAGTTGGCTGGGTCCTGACAAAGTGCCAAAATATCATCCGCGTAGAGGAAAAGTTTGTGTTCCCTGCCACCTACATTAACTCCTTGAATTCCTGACTCCTTTCTTATCATTACTGCTAATGGTTCAAGAAATATTGTGAATAATAATGGACTAAGACTGCACCCCTGACGTGTTGATCTGGATATTTCGAAGAACTGAGATGTCACCCCGTTAGTAAAAACTGCAACTTTCGGATTTGAATACAGGATCCTCACCCATTTGCAGAAATTAAAGCCAAACCCAAATCTTGACAGCGTTTCAAATAAAAAGGCCCACTCTACTCGATCGAAAGCTTTCTGGGCGTCGAGGGATAAAGCTACGATCGGTTGCAGATTAGATTTATTCATCCACAATAGATGTAATAGTCTCCTCATGTTATCAGACGATGTTCTACTTTTTTATAAAGCCCACTTGATCTTTATGTATAATTTTTGGGAGTACTTTATCTAATCTCAAGGCTAACAGTTTTGAAAGTATTTTGCAATCAACATTGATTAAGCTTATAGGTCTGTAATTAGCAGGGTCTGTTAAATCTTTACCTTTTTTTGGAATTAGGGATATAATGGCTTCATTAAAGCTGTCGGGTAATGATCCACATTCAAATGCCTCCTGCAAAACCTTTGTAAACACTGGGCAGAGCACATCCAGATATTTCTTATAAAATTCAGCTGGGAAGCCATCCACGCCTGGCAACTTCCCAGATTTCATAGACATAATAGCAGCTTTTACTTCTGTATTTGATATGGGGTTGTCCAAATGATCTTTTTCCAACTGTGGAACCTGTGGCAGTACAAGGTTTTCAAAGAAAATGACCAAATCCTCCTCTTTTATTGTATTTGAAGATGTATATAGTTCCTGGTAAAAGCTTTTAAATATTCTGTTAATATCGGTAGATGATGTAATTAGTTCATTATTTTCTCTAATAGCCATAATTGTATTATTTGCGTCCTGTGATTTCAACTGTCTTGCCAATAATCGACCAGTCTTCTCTCCATTTTCATAAAAATTAGTTTTAAGCCTAAACAATGCGTATTCGGTTTTTTTGTTATAAATTTCCTGTAAATCAAATTTTAATTGACAGATTTCACGAAATTGTTCTTCATCAAATTGTTCTGCCAAACTTTTCTCTAAATTCAATATTTTCTTCTCTAATGATTGTAACTTTTTGTGGTTTTCTTTTTTCTTCCATGAACTGAAAGAAATAAATTTTCCTCTCACAAATGCTTTAAGAGCATCCCACACTGTAGCTAGTCTCTCTGTTGAGCCAATATTTAATTCTAAAAATGTACAAATATCTTCCCCAAGTTTTTTGGCAAATTGTTCATCCTGTAATAAACTTACGTTCATTCTCCATCTTCCAACTTTGCTTTTATCAACATTTAAATCTAAATGTAGCTCTACCAGAGCATGATCTGTTATTGCTATAACCCCTATATTACTGTCTATAACCCTGTCGACAAGAGATTGGGAAATAAGGAAAAAATCAATTCGCGAATACGTTTTGTGGGAATGAGAGTAAAAAGAATACTCCCTTTCCCGTGGATTAACTAACCTCCAAATATCTATTAAACAATATTCTTCCTGTAGGCTGTGCAAGGAAGTTCTGTCTTTAGTGGGTAAAGCAGATCTACTTGTGCTTCGATCTAAATAATCATCTATTACTTGATTAAAATCTCCTCCCAAGATAATTGGGCCATCTAGGCCCTCAAGCATTTTAGAAATTTTGGAAATGAAAATTTGGCTTTCTTTATTGGGGGCGTAAATGTTACATAAGGTAACCTTTACTCCATTAATTTTAACTTCCATGCACAGAATGCGTCCATCAGAGTCCTTCACTTCTTTAGAAAGTATGAAATTGAGCTTTTTGTTAATTAAAATTGCAACTCCGCAACTTTTACTAGACACAGAATTGTGAAAAACCTTTCCCCCCCAATCACGTTTCATTTTCAAAGCTTCTTCCTCATTTTTTAAGTGTGTTTCTTGTATAAAGGCAACATCTGTATCTTTAGATTTCAGATATGTAAGTATCTTCTTCCTTTTGGCAGGAGTACTGCAACCATTAATGTTCCAAGAAACAATATTGATGTAGTGATTACCCATAAAGTTTAGAAAAAAAATATTTGCCTCTCTCTAGAAGTATAACCATACTGTTCCATATATCAGTGCAATAGATCCATGTTATGCCTCTGCAATAGTAAATATTTAAACATAACCACATTTCAAGTCCTGCAAAATCAACAAAAACAATAATACAAAAAACAAATGTCCACAACACAAAAAACACTGTCTCAAAAAGGAACCTGACAGTGTGAGCAGCATCTCCTCTGCTGATTCCGGTCCGTGTTGATCCTATGGGCGGCGCCGCCATGCTCGCCGCCTGGTGTTGACAGCACTCAGCTGATCCCCGCCCCTGCCGTCTCATTTAGAATAAAGTATCCCTCAGTCTCTCCATAGCGTTTACTACTTAATCTTCTTGGACCACGGTCGTAATGTTGTCCCGTACAAAGCACTCTGCCGTTTTCGGGTCGATAAAGCTCAGCCTCTTCCCCTTCCATGTAAATCTCAGGTTCGCTGGGTGTGCGAGTGTGTGTTTCACCTGGTGTTGCCACAGTAGCTTCATGATGGGGGAGAACTGCCTCCGCTGGTCAGAACGTTCTTTAGTCAGATCCTCGAACATTGAGAGAGTGCAGCCTTCCCATTTTAGACCTTTCGCCTTCTTTGCAGCAGCAAGAACTTTTTGCCGTGCTGTATACCGTAAAAACTTCACTAGTACGATGCGTGGCGCTCGGTCGTCATCTGGTCGTGGTCCCCCGTTTCTGTGGCTCCTTTCAATCTCGAATTCCTCTCCGTCCAGTTTAAAACCATCTCGTAGTATCTTCCTGACATAATCATTCATATCATGCCCAGCTATAATCAAAATGAGGTCTTGACTTTCTAAGACAATTAAGTATTTTTCTTTCAACCATCTGCAGCTTTGGTCATTAAAAAAAAACTGCTTGTGTTACTTTAGTGAACTGAGGTGTCTGATACATATCTTCTAAAATGTTTCTGTATTTTGTATTATCCCACTTTAGGCTAGTTTTTTAAACCCTGTCAAACAAATAACCCACCACAGTATGATGTTGCCACCACCGTGCTTCACAGGTTATTTCTCTGTTATTAAAAGTGTGAGGTTTATATTTGCCCTGATGGCAAAAATGTTTAGCCTGTGTCTCATTTAACCAATCTTAATCATTTTAAAATATTTATGGAGTCTGTTAGTTGCCTTTTGGATAGCTCCAATTTATTTATTTCAATTCCTGTTGAACACACAAAAAAAAAAAAAAAAAAAAAAAAACCAGCAGGGATTCTTAATCCTGGTCCTTGAATGTCCTGGAGGTTTTGTATGTTTGAAAAACACCTGAATAAAATCAGTGGGTAATTAGCAGACTTGGACAGAGCTTGATGTCAAGTTCTGCGCAAGTATGAGTCTGAATCAGATGTGTTGCAGCATGGACATTTCTAAAAAACTCAAGGACTCATTCAAGAAGGAGGATTGAAGATCCATGACATACATTATGATTCTGATTAGAAAACGTGACATCTAGTGATCATGAGAATATCTGTATGCGAAATGTCAAAATGATAAGTGAAATGGTCAAACAATTAGAAAGAACAAACAATACAAACATATTTTGAATCTTAATTCACCAACATGCTTTCATCCTGCCCCAGCAGTCGTGCCTGAAACAGAGCCAGGAAGTGTCAAAGGTTTTCTATTGAAGTGTTGTGGTCAGTTAAAAGCTTATATTCCCTTTTTGCTGTCTTCCTTCTAATTTCACGTTATATTATTTTGTGCAAGTCCAACAGAACACAAATCAATACATCCATCATCCTAACTGCCTAATCTAATGAAGGGTCACGGGGAAGCTGGAGCCTATCCCAGCAGTCTTTGGACAAAAGCCAGGGTACACCCTGGACAGCTCGCCAGTCCATCGCAGGGCTACTCACGCACACACTCACTCCTACGGGCAATTCTTTAGAGCAACCAATTAACCTAACATGCATGTCTTTGGATGGTGGGAGGAAGCCTGGACGACCCGGAGAGAACCCACTCATACACAGGTAGAACATGTAAACTCCACACAGGAAGGCCAAAAAACCTTGCCCCAGCTGAGGATTGAACCAGCGACCTTCTTGCTGTGAAGCTACAGTGCTAACAACCATGCCACTGTGCCCAGAACAGAAATCCAAACTCGTAAATGAATGTCAGGCTGCAATGCAACAAAATATTACAGCCACGAGGTCAAGAGTACTTTTAGAGGGCATCGTACATAATTGCTCTGTGTTATTACACCACAGCTTTTAGCAGCTGCTTGTCAAAGCATTCTCGTTCAATATGACAATATGACAAATATTCTTGCACCCCTTTAAATTACATTGAAATACTGCAAAAAAGGCAACAGCATAATCTTGTTTTATACAAACCTACGCATAATGCTACCTTTGTGGACCTGGCAATATTGATGTTATGCATGTAAAATGTAAAAGGGCATTCATTTCTGACCACAATATCTTTATGTATAGATATAAAAACAAATGTCTGAATTTAAATGTTAAGTGTGATGCAAAAACATAAAGGGAAACAACTTACCTTGTGAAACGATAGATCAACACAAGTGGCTGCCTCTTCACACACCAGGAGATCATCTTCTACACTCTGTTCTGTCCCACAGCAGCATCTGCTGAGAGCCTGTTATTCTTGACTGAATATTTGCTTTTTGCAAGTCAAACAAAGACACTTACTTTCAGGACGTGCTGTGATCTGGTGGGTGAGTGCAAAACAGTGATTGTGCTTCATCTAATCATCTACACAGCTATGGTTATATCTAATGCAGCCAAACAACATGCACTTTTTCAGTCGACTTCATTTCCTCTGTAGCTGTTTGTCAAACTTATGCCACATTTGCAGTATATTGTCTGTGATTGAGTCACAATTGATTGACTACTAGCTGTATGGTTCAAAGACAGCACATTAAAACAAACAATTATTGCATATGTGATTCTGCGGGACATGGTGTTAAAGTCTGAAGTGTATCTTCTGCCTCTGGTCGCTTACCTGAACACTGATAAGAAAAAACAATTTCAATAAGAATTTCAGCTCACTGTGTAATTTCTTGCTATCTTTATTTGATATATTCAGAAAAGACATGATTATAAACACCACCATATGGAAGGAAAATTCACGAGGAAAACCAGCTTTCTGGATTGTTAAATTAAGCTTTATTGTAACTATTCTATTCAGTGTTAGCTGGCATGTTGTTATTCAGTACAAGTTGTTTCATCCACAAAGGAGGATGCTGATTTAAGTGGCGGTGCATGTGAGTACGTTTTCAAGATTTCTTCTCATTTCTATTTCTTCAGTCCTTCTATTGGCTTTAATGTCACAGCAAGACTTTTGATAAATGGTAGCAACAAAGTAAGAAATATTTTACCAACAAATCATTTTCAACAATTGCCAACTCCAACTTTCAAAACATTTACAAATCTCCTAAATCCATAGTTAACTCCCAATAGAAGATAAATGTCAGATGTTTAAATTAAGATATTTTTATATTTATGTCTCCATTAATATTACCTAATATGAACAGCGCGGTAGCACCTCTCAGATGTAAAGTGTGAGGCACCGAGCCGAAAAAAAACAGAGAAGCACAAGGAATTTAAAAAAAATATATGTCTACTTTTATTTAACAAAAATATCAAAATTAATCTTTTAGTGCAATAACTTTGGGCCCATAAAAGAGGTCAAAGAAGACAAACATCAACATAGGCATTATCATAATACAATACAATACTCTATACCAGGCTTCTTCAAATGGCGGCCCACGGGCCACGTGCAGCCCAGAACCAACTTCTATATGGCCCAACTTATGTAAAAGAATAAAGATATTAATCAAGAACCTTCAGTCATTCCTACCCTGATTAAGTAGCCTACAATCCGACAGTTATGCAGACAATGAATGCAACACTTGGTTGCCTAGCAACATCAACCCCAGCATGTGTGTTGTGTTTTGAAGTTGTAAGAGTAGCGCGAGCAAACATGTCGCTCTCTGTCCCAAAACGCAACATTGACAACGAAAACTGCTGCTTTAACCCCGCCGGACTGATAAGTATTTGTTTATTTTACTGTCACGTTCGAGCGCCAAACCGACATGTTTAATATGCAATGAGTGTGTGGCGGTGTTTAAAGAACATCGAGAAGTTTAGTTTGATATGACCTTTTTATGTTAAAAGTTAAGAGAAAAATAGGCTCTGACTGGAAATTTCATTATTTTATTTTGTGCATTTGCCCTTGTCATGTGGAACTGAATTTAAAGTAGAAAAATTAATAAACTACTTATTTTTTTAAAATGTAAAAGTGTGTATTTTTAATTTATTTTTACGGATTTATTTCCCCTTACTTTAATGACTGGCTCTGATAATCTTTATTATTTTAAAGTCTGACCTACCTGAATATCTAATTGAATAGCCCTGCTCTATACCAACTAAAATATGAAATGAAATGAAAATTAAATTAAATGAAAAATACTTTTTTAATCCCCAAAAGGGAAATTCAATATTGTAGTATATAATAATAATTAATTTGAGGAGGTCTTGTTCCGGAGACTGATGGTTGCTGGCAGGAATGATCTTCTGTATCTTTCAGTCTTGCATCGGACCTGAAGAAGCCTCTCACTGAGCATACTTTGTTGTTTCATCACTGTGTTGTGGAGAGGGTGTGAAGAATCCTCCATCATCTTCATCAGCTTGTGCAGCTTGTGTCTTCTTTGGACAATCAGCTCCAGCGGCTCCAGAGTTACTCCAAGCACAGAACCAGCTTTCTTGATTAGTTTGTTGATTCTCTTCAAGTCTCTGGTTCTGATGCTACTACCCCAGCAGATGCTGCAAAGCTGACTGCACTCTCCACAACAGACTTATAGGTGATATGCAACATTGTGGTGCAGACGTTAAACGATCTCAACTTCCTTAAGAAGTACAGTCTGCTCTGACCTTTCTTGTAGATGTAGTCAGTGTTGCATTTCCAGTCCAGTTTGTTGTCCAGCTGAACTCCAAGGTACTTCTATTCCTCCACTACCTCCACCTCCTCTCCCAGGATGGAAACAGTGCTTTGTTTATTCTCGTTCCACTTGAACAATCATCTCTTTTGTTTTGCTGGTATTTAATATGAGATGATTGTCACCGCACCATTTAACAAACTGACTGACCACCAGTTCTCTGTACTCTGCTTCTTGTCCATCGCTGATATACCCCACAACTGCAGAGTCATCAGAGTATTTCTGCAGATGACAGGACTCAGAGTTGTACTGGAAGTCTGAGGTGTAAAGTGTGAAGAGGAATGGCGAGAGTACAGTTCCTTGTGGTGCACCAGTGCTGCTGACCTCCATCTCAGACACACAACATTTCAGTCTCAAAAACTGTGGTCTGTTTGTGAGGTGGTCATAGATCCAGGTGGTTGTGGAGGTGGAGGTATCCACCTGGAATTTATGGAGCTTCTCACATAACAAAACAGGCTGAATGGTATTAAAAGCACTTGAGAAATCAAAGAACATGACCCTCAGAGTGCTGCCTGAATGGTCCAGATGAGAGTGTGCTCTCTGGAGCAGGTATATGATGGCATCTTCAACCCCAAGTCCATTATGATATGCAAACTGTAATGCAAACTCTCCAGGACTTTCATGATGTGAGATGTCAGGGCAACCGGTCTGTAGTCACTTGGTTGAGGTGGTTGTGTTTTTATAGGCACTGGAACAAGGCAAGAGATTTTTCAAAGCACTGGGACTCTATTTATTCTCATACTGGTGTTGAAAAGGTGCTGGAGAATCAGACATGGTTGTTTTGAGCAGGTCTTGAGAACTCTGGGACTGACACCATCTGGACCTGCAGCCTTGTTCTGGTTCAGTTTCTCAAGTTGCTTCATAACCGGATTGCAAGACACAAACAAAGTGGAGGTCTCAGGATGTCCTGATGTGGAGGGAGATGAAGCTGTGTTCTGGTCCATGACTGAGCTGCAGGGTGACAGATTGGAGGCATGACAGGAAAGCAGTGGTCTTATGAAGGGTGTGTGGTCTGTTGGGCTGGAGGTAGGTGGTGAATTGAACCTGTTGAAGAATATGTTCAACTCATTAGCTCTGCCCAGACCTCCATTAGGCTGGTCCCCCTTTAACTTGAAGCCAGTTATCTTCTTCATTCCAGACCACACATCCCTCAGGTTATTCTGCTGGAGCTGACTTTCTAACTTCTTCCTGTAGTCCTCCTTGCACTTCTTAGTTTGTGTTTTAAGTTGTTTTTGTGTTGCCCTCAATAACTCCCTGTCTCCATCCCTGAAGGCTTTCTTTTTGATGTTCAGCAGCTTTTTCCGGTCACTGGTGATCCAGGGTTTGTTACTGGGGAAGCACCTCACTGTTCTTGTTGGGACAATGCTGTCCACACAGAAGTTTATGTAATCTGTCACACACTCAGTCATGGCATTGATGTCGTCTCTATGAGATTCACAGAGGACGTTCCAGTCTGTAGCCTCAAAGCCTCCTCTAAGAGCATCTTCAGCTTCAGCAGACCATATTTTGATAGTCTTTGTGATGACTGGTTGCTGCTGAACGATGGGCTTGTAGGTGGAGGTGAGAAAAACCAGATTATGGTCAGATCTTCCTAAAGGAGGCAGGGCAGAACAACTGTATCCATTATTCATATTTGTATAAAATAAGTCCAAGATCTTATTTCCTCTGGTGGAGCAGCTGACAAACTGCTGGAATGTTGGAAGAGTTGCAGAGAGGGAGATGTTGTTGAAGTCTCCGGAGATCGCCATGAAAGAGTTTGGATGCTGTGTTTGTAGCCAGGCAACGACGGAGCTGATGACATCACAGGCTGTGTCTGGTGCGGTACCAGGTATTATATAAACCACTACCAGAATAACACAGGTAAACTCTCTGGGTAAATAATATGGACAGAAGCTCACAGCTAACAGTTCGATGTCCCTTGTGCATATCTTCTCCTTGACAGTAACATGTCCAGGATGATACCAACACTGGTTAACCAGCACTGCAATTCCACCACCCTTTAGCTTTCCGCTGTGTTGTCTATTGCGGTCTGCACGGACCGCTTTAAAACCCGGTACAGAAACATTACAGTCAGGGATGTGTTCATGCAGCCATGTCTCGGTGAAGCACATAATACTGCACTCTCTGTATTCTTTCTGAGACCTTGTTAGCATCTCGAGCTCATCCATTTTGTTAGCTAGCGATCTCACATTACCCATTAAGACGGTCAGGAGAAATGGTTTAACTCTCCATCGCTTTGTCTTCTGTCTCACTCCCGCTCTGCAACCTCTTCTCTTTCTTTTCAACTCCATCGGGATTTGATGTGTTGTTTCACTGATAATCCTGATTTGGGAGAGGTTAATCAGTTGATCCTGATTGTAAACAAGTCTTTCATTGCCATGGAGACTCATCATGACAAGCCTCGAAAGAGCCAAATATATGCAGAAAAATCTTCCTTGCTGGACATCCTCCGAACCAGCATCCAATCCTCAGAAAAAAATACCTAATTTGAGGTAATATCTATGTGAGAAGACTTTGTACTTTTAAAAAATCCTGATAGCAAGTCAGAGCTACTACAATTTGCTGCCAACAGACGACGCAATCTAGAATGGAATGATGTAATATAAAGTTAACTAATCAGTATAGTGTTACATGTAACCTGTTAAGACAATGAACTAAACAATCTGAAATTCCCAAATAATGCAAAACACAACTGACAAACAATCAATAGAAGAACCTAAACCCCTCTTTCACTTCCCCCCTAACAAGATGGTACTACCCAATCAGGCCTCAGCCTTTTTAAGGAGCTCCAGTGCAGCCAGGACTCTTTTCTTTGGCAGGCTTGGGAACTCCACACAGGAACTGGCAACTCAGAAGGAAAGTATATTAACTGAAAGCAAAGCAAGTTTACAAGGTGACAAAATAAGTTTACTAAATGCATGCGCCCAGTTAGTTAACCCCCTGTCAACCCAACTAATGAAAATATGAAAAATGATAAAGTGGGTCTTTAAAGTGTTTACATAACTAATTGATGAAAAAAAAAAAAAAAAGAAAGCTACCAGACTTTTACTGTGTGGCAGCTGATGCTGAGATCACATAAAGATGGACACAGGTTTGCGCTCTCCAAGTGCTTTTCTAGTTCGCAGCTTTTTCCACCAATGATTTTCTCTTTCTCAGCTGTTTAGCGGTGTCAGGGCCCATGGCCTGTCATCTAGCTGATCACCATTCAAACCATCATCACTTGGGAGATTGGATACACCTGGTTTTCTTCCTGGCACTGCCCTCAGACAGATGTGCTGGATGCTTATTGGTCGCCCTCACACCCACCTACCTTTGATTGGCCAGATCTTCTGCTGAGCACCAAAATAAAGGCTGTCAACGACTTTCGTTCGGGGCAGCTGTGTTTGGTTGAGTCTTTGTGCCACAGCTTGCAACTCATTCACTGAGAGTGAATGAGGTTGACTGTTTGGTGTTTGTGTCTTAGTGAGCTTTTTTGTGATTATAGCTGGGTTGGTGCCAGCTTTGGTTTATGCTTTTGTTGTTGGTTTTTTTTTTGGCTTTTGTCTGTGACTCTTGATGCTTTTTAAGGACAAACGGGTCCTAAATAAAGCCGTCATTTCTGTGCATCTTCCTGATTTCCTTGTGTTTATGTTGCCACCCCTTTGTACCCCTGGACAAACTCCATCGGGGGTCATAATAAGCGGAGGAAGCAAATAAACCGAGCCAGGTCAGGGAAATTCTTCCTGCATTTTCTCAGCCATGTTTACCTTCCGAGTTTGTTCTTCACGACTATGTATTTTCATCCTAACACGCTATTTATATGCAGGGTGTGGCTATCAGGTATGCGCAAAAATACTTAGAAAATATAAGAAATGAACAATTTCAATTCAGCCCGAACGCTTTGCGTTTTTACAAATTTACAGTAAATTGAGGGGTCTAAGTATATTTCTTACTGTTCATGATTTAAAAAATATATAGATTATCAGAACGAGGAATCACTTCACTTAGGGTTTTCTCTGAGCAAGAGTTCCAACCCCGGCTTTAAGGTTCAAATGCTTTTCACACTATTTAGAACTTCAACTCTAATTTCACAGAAAATTAAAGAAACTTATATTTAGATAACCACTATATGATTATTAAAGTCTATACATTGTTTGAGACATATTTTATTATGATTTTGTATTTTTTTTCTCCCTATCTTTCCATCCCCTTCTTGCTTTGCTGTCTGTTCAACAGCAGAGAAAAAGTAGATTCTGGAGCAGAGATGTGGAAAAGAATCGTACTTGATTAATCCCAGAGGGAAATTGCTGCATTACAGCAATCGTTAAAACAGTCAAACACAGTGACACAGCAAGAAATGAACAGAAATAGAAAATTAAAAGTATGTAAAATAAGGTGCTCAATTAAAAATAAAAATAAAGACTTGAACAGATAGGTCAGACGCCATATTTAAAAGATTTGTGACTTAAGAACCCCCTGCCATGCACAGATATGGAGTTTGGTGGCCACAGGAAGAAAAGATTTCCTGTCTGACAGCATCCTCCTCTCTGACATCTCTTCACAACATGACTGGCTTCACAGATGTGTTTGTTGATTCTGTTGGCATCAGCCACGTTCAGTCTGCTGTCACAGCCCACCAGCCTTCACACAACGGCATAAAGAATCGCACTGACCACTCAAAACATCCCAACCATTGTCAATGGCAAAAGTTGGAGGAAGAATAAAGAGATTTTATAGTGAAGCATTTACTCTGCTAAAGTATCTTGGGTTTCACTTTCATGATCTGATGGTGTGTCTGCGGTGAATTTTGGGGTTATTCCTCAATTCTCCTGACTTATGAGTAATGGACGTGTCAATATTCAAAATGAATTAGGGTTCCTGTGATATTTACTTATGTACCATCTCTATTACAGCATTTGTACTCAGGTTGACTTTTGGCTTCTTATTCAGCACAGTTCTCCATCAGACTTTACTCGATGAAGCAGATGAAAGCAGCACAGTTCAGGAGGAACGTCTCATCAAGACAAGCTTTAGGTCTTCTCACACTGACATCTTTCAAACATCAAATGCCACATAAACTGATATAATCACTATTAAAGTAAACATGGTACTGTGGAAAAATTATCTATCTTGGACCAGAAATCAAATCAAATCAAAGATACTCTATTTATCCCCGAGGGGAAATACAAGGTTCAAGCCAGCTCATTCAAGGTTAGACATACAGACATTTACATTTGACAAGTTTACAGAACGAAACTGATATTTAGGCCCTGCAGCCAGTTTTTTTTTTTTTTTTTTTTACCAGTGCTGCTTTAAAATGCAGAAATGACATGAGGAAGGATGGGTGGGTGTGGAAAAAAAAAAGAAGTATCTCTACACTTCACCTAAAGGGGGAAGGATAAAGATGCAACAAAAAAACACCCCTCTAAGCATAGGCACAAATCCAGACAATAGACAACACACAAAATGGGAGGGTCTCCAAGTGAGGTTGCAGCCAGCCAAGCACCGCACCCATCCAACTCGACGTCCATGAGTGGAGGGAGGGGCAAGGTTCGGAGAAGGCGGTGAAAGATAGGAGAGTGTGTCTGTAACAGTGTGTGTGAGTGTGTGTGTTCAGTGAGTGAGTCTGTGAACTTTCCCCAGTTCATCTGTGCCTCCTGATGTAAATGCGGCCTTGAGAGCTGAGTTCAGTTTAAGTTCCACAGGCCTGAGAAAGGGAGGAGGGTTAGGTGGGGGACTGAGCGTCAGACAGCATTACATTCCAGGAGATGTGATAACCGGCCTGCCCAAGGCCAGTCAGGGAGCCAGATTCAGATAACAGCTTTGTTTTGGGTCAAGCTAAACTTCGTTTGGCTCAGCTTTGAGTCCTTAGTGGTCTCAGTCGGACTCCGAAACAGCTGAATCGGGGTCAGTTTCCACCAAAACTGAGCAACGATTCTCCAAGATGTTTCCTACTTACGGATGAGCTCCAGAACCACGACCAGCTCCAGTCACGGTCCAGTGTTGTCGCACATGAGTTCGAGTGCTAGTTGCGCGGCGTAGTCCATCACAGATCTTCCAAAATTTGCTAGACACCAGGAAACCGCACACACCAAAAAGCAGAAACCCAGTTATCATAAATCCAATTGTGTAGAAATCCTCCACAGAAAGAAGCAGCAGGCACATGACCTTCATCACATATCCAGCAGCATGCATTCTGTCGGGACCTGCGGGCTCCCCTTCACCCATTCTTTGGGGGGAAAAAAGATTTTATAAGTTGCATTGAGAGACCAGCTGACTAGATCCATGATTTAAATTCGGAAGGAAATGGAGCAAGAGGCTCAGATAGATAGATAAATGTTTTACAGTGAAGGAGGAAGTGGTGTGCCACAGATTTACTTCATCACTTTTACGTTTTTTAAATAAGGCATGTAAATAATTAAATTTAAATATTAATTCATATTTTAACAGCATAAAACAATTAGCGTCTATTCGCACCATGCTTTTTGTAGCTGGGTCATAAAGGACTCTAACAACACAGATTTATTTCATTTTATTTTTTTAAGCCTTGTGCATTCAGGACTGAAGCACATGAAAGCTGAGTGTATTAGTAGAAAGTGCAGGGCTTAGTTTAACAGGAAACAATGCTGCCTTTGTGAACCTGGCAATTTAGTTGTTTTATGTCCTGGCACTTTCGGCTGGTTAATGAATGCAGCTTCCAGTTCATAGCATTTGTCTTGTTTACACACCCTCCAATGCCTTGTTTTCTTTTTGTTCATGTCATATGATGGATTTTTCAAGCTGCAGGAATTCAACTGCAACATATTGTTATACTGGCTGGATCTGGTTTTAGTGTATGCAGATTGTAGGTCTTTATCCCATAACTACATATATGACTAATGAAGTTTAATGCATCTATTGTAAACAAAAGGAAAAAGAAAAAAGTTTTTGAAAAAAGAAAAAAAGGAACTGCAGCCTTGTTCAGATCTAAAGATATTATGCATGAAGGCATAATAAAATAGTCTGGTCTTTACTGGATCTAGAAATACAGTAAATGCAACATCAGATGAACAACACCTGTCTTGTACATAAAACATGCCATACTAATAAACTCAACTTCCCTTTTTCTGATTACATACTGTCATGGACATTAACATTCAGATCTAGTTTGTGTTTCTCCAGCTCATTGTCTCCTAATTTGTCTCTGAAGAGGTGATTAGCGTAGTGATGCCTTCACTAACTTGAAAATTAAGGCTGAAGAGGATAAATAGTGGAGAGGGATAATAGTTGAGATGGCTTGGTAGCAGATTTACTTGTTTGGGAAATTGAAGATGCAAAGGGGAGTGGAGAGTGACCACCGCTGTAAGTGGTCTATTTATATTGTGCACAGACAGTGGGAGCAAGTTTCAACGTACAACATGTAAAGACTTTGAAAATACTGGAAATAATGTGTGAAGAAACAAATTTACTGGAAGGAAAATACTTAGTTGTTCTTTCTTTTTCAAAATTTAATTTCTGTCCCTCAATTTCTGGAAAATCTGTTAGTCAGTAACATTATCATTTATAGTGCTGAAATTTAAAGTTCCAATTAAGAAAATTAAAATGAACATTTCATGAACTTCTGTATAGATAAAACACAAGGTCAGAAATCTGCCAACACTGTTTCCCTCTATTTTATTGCACCAAACTGAGGGCATTAAAAAAGGGGCTGATCTTTTGTATGAAGGTTGGAATTTGTCCTTCAGTAGCGGTTTGTACAAGAAAAGGGAAAAAAAATATTTATTTCACAAAAAGGATATTCTCCGTATTTGTAGTTGGGCAAATTTTCAGGATACTACATGTCACTGTAAATCTATCAGCAGAAACTTGAGGGGGCTGACATGCATCTTGAAAGAAGACCGGAAGCATGATCCTGCCAGCCTGATGGCAGTTTTCACTGTAACTTGTCTATGCTGTGGTAGGAAGTCTGGTCTGCCTGCCTGTCTTTGACATTATAATATAAATATTTAAACAATGCTTTGACAGCAATGGTGAATGATTTGTTTTTTTATTCAGCAGTGCAAGCCCTGTTGTAATAAATGACTCATAACCCTGATGATTTTGACAAACGTGTGATTTTTTTATATAGGAGTTGTAATTTTCCAAACCATTTCGGATGATTTGACAGATGTTTGCTTTCTTGTTTCTCCAGATCAAAAAACAGCTTGTTTTGTCGTAACATATAGATCTCGTTCCATTCCCATCTCAATCAGATTTTCAAATTCTCTCCACAGGGACAAGAAAAAAGCTCTTGTTGGTGTTTTCCTGAAAGCTTGGCTGTGACAAGTATACATACAAACATACATAATTATGTCTTGTTGCATTTTGTAGAATTTGCAAAACATTTATCAGAGTGCCTTGTGATGTAATTACACGGCAGACCTCAAAGTACCAAGAAAATGACGATTATTTTTCCATACATTTATGTCCGGTTTAAATAGATGTTGTTAGGAAAGGTAGACTCATGATCTGTTGCTTACATGACTAAAAACTATAAAGGGAACACTGATAGAACAAGTCTTTGATTTTGATGAATGAAACAGTTGAAAATCTCGACCTATTACATCGTGTAACGTAAAGAGAAAAAAACAACATAAGTGTGATTGGAGGAGTTCAAAATTATTAACGGTGGTCTGGAGTCAGAATCAAAATAAAAGTGGAAAGTTCAGATCACAGGGTGGAGCAACTTCTGTGGAAATTCTTCAAGATAATTAAAGAGGAGGTTCAGTAGTGTGTGGCCTTCCCATGCATGTGGTGCAACATGGCGGCAGTGGATTGGATGTCAGGCCATCATACCAGCAATCTGGTTCTGATAGTTGGACCAGAAGCATGAGTGGACATTTTGCAGCGCTCTGGCAATGCTCCTCCTGATCCTTCTTACACAAAGGAGCAGAAAACAATCCTGTTGCTGGATTGTTGTCCTCCTGCAACCACCCCCACATCTCCTGGAATCTGCCCCAAATAAAGAAGGGACCCACTTTATGTCAAAAAATGATTTATGACCCCTGTCATCCAATGAGAAGCTGCCACGTCACAAGTGGGCGTGGCTTAATGAACCGGAAGTCCCTCCCCTTTGTGATCCAATCAGCGTGTGCTACGTCACGAGTGGGCGTGGCTTAACGATCCGGAAGCCCCTCCCCTTTGTGATCCAATCAGCGTGTGCCACGTCACGAGTGGGCGTATCTTAATGAACCGGAAGTCCCGCCCCCTCCGTGATCCAATCAGCGTGTGCCACGTCATAAGTAGGCGTATCTTAATGAACCGGAAGTCCCTCCCCCCTCTGTGACCCAATCAGCGTGTGCCACGTCATAAGTGGGCGTAACTTGGGTGAGGGGCGGTCCCTGGACCACGTGACGTCCGGAAGTGACGTATGTCCGTACGTCATCTCCCTCCTCCCAGGCGTGGCTCTAAAAGTGACGTCATCCGTGGGCGGTCCCTGGACCACGTGATGTCCGGAAGTGAGGTCATCCGGCGGCGGTCCCTAGACCACGTGATGTCCGGAAATGACGTATGTCCGTACGTCATACCTGGGCGGACATGTCTTCTGGACGTACGGCATGCCTGGACGGTGTGCCTGGACATGCCCGGACATGTCTTCTGGACGTACGTCATGCCTGGGCGGTGTGCCTGGACATGTTAGGGGCATGTCCGAACGAGTCTAGAGGTATAAAGAGGGGTCCGGGGGGGGGGGGGAAAAAAAAAAAGAAGAAAATTAAAAAAACGTCTAAGAGAAAGAGTAATAAAATAAGGTAAAGAAAGTTTTGGGGAAAAAACAAAAAAAAATCCCTTACCTTCTCCATATGCGTGTCACTCTGATGCAATCAGTATTTCTTCAGCGATGAGACGTGGTTTTTCGCCTTTGAGTCTTTTGGGTCTACTGGAAAAGAGCAAACTTATCATGGGAAATGCAAAAAGTAGTATAAACAGAGTTTACAGGGTGGGAAGAGTGAAAAAAAGTTTTTTTTTTGCTGGCTGCAAAAATCCTCTCTGAGTCTGTTTGTATTTACACCCCCGCTCTTCTACTGGCCCGTGTGGCAAGCACCCCCTCTTGTCTGCAGCAGGCTTTTTACGACCCTCTGTTGGTGTGTTTTCAGTGACTTTCGCGTTGATAAACTATTGGAAAAAAGAAGAAGAATTAAACTATTATGATAAATGCAAAAAGAGAAGTAAAAAAATAGAAGTGTTAGCAAAAATAAAAAGTGCTTATAAATGGATGGGAAAAGAAAAAACGTTGTTTTTGCTCCTTCAGTCTGCAAAATCCTTTTTCCCCTCGGTGGTGGGACATGTGTTCTCTTGTTGGTCTGAAAGAAGAGCAAAAAAAAAGCCAACTTATTATGATACTTGTAGAGTTTTAACTGATAAAAGTTAACGGAGTACCTTTTTTCTACACATGTCTATCTGCTGCTCATGCGTTTTGAGTCTGTTTTTACTGAAGGAAGAGAAAAAAAGTTCCTTTGACTGTCCCTGTTAAAATCCTCTAACACTTGGGTTAACTTACAGAGAAGTGGCAGCAAGCTGTTAGCTGAGATAATACAAACAGAACATTCTTTCTGTCTCAAAGTAAGCTTTTATTGCTTACTTACCCCCCGTAGCCGGGAAAAAAGTTTTAAAAATCAGACACCTGGTCCATGTTTAAGAGAAAGGGTTTTTTAAACTATGGATGCTCATATATTTAACAGAAACGTGTGGTAAACATACATAACTTACAGAGAAGCGTCAGCAAGCTGTTAGCTGAGATAATACAAACAAAACATTCTCTCTGTCTCAAAGTAAGCTTTTATTGATTAATGACCCCCCGTAGCCGGAAGAAAAAAAAATGTGATGTTTAAGAGAAAGGGTTTTTAACCTATGGATGCTCATATAGTTAACAGAAAATGTCTGGTAAATGTCGGTTAACTTACAGAGAAGTGTCAGCAAGCTGTTAGCTGAGATAATACAAACAGAACATTCTCTGTGTCAAAAATGAGTTTTTATTGCTTAATGACCCCGTAACGGTCAAGAAACCTGTCAACAACGGTTGCTTCTTATCTGAAAAAAACAGAGAAACAAATTATCGATGTACGTTTCCAAAAGAAATATAAAACCAGTCCTTTAGTCACTTCTAAAAATCACCTCGCTCCGAGAGACAACCTCACAACGCAACCATGTCACGGGGTAGGGAAAAAAAAACTTCTTCATGTCTAGGCTTTTCATTTATCAGACTTACTGATTATCTTTAATTTATCCGATATTTAGAAATTATAACGATCGCACAGATCCACTCGCCTCCATCGAGAAACGATCTTGGGGCAGGTGAGTATTAAAATTAACGATTCATCTTTTTTTTCTAAAAGTTATTTTTTAACTAAAATTATTTGCTTTTTTTCCTTTACCAGATTTTTTTGATGAATGGGAGGGAATAACGCTTACGCAAACAGATTACGGTACGTCTTTCTTTTCTTATTTAAAACGTAGCGTCTGTCATTATATCATGATTTAAAATATTTGTTTTCCAAATGCTTTACTCACCAGATTTATTTAGAGCAGCGGCCCGGCTGCCGGAACCAGAGGACAATATACGTCCCGGCGTGATCCGGTCCATTCCTCAGCTTGAAGAGTCTGGATCAGCCCCAGACCGGTCTGGCATACAGGCTAGCATCCCGGCAATCCGTCAAGTCGTCAACAGGCTCCGCAGACGTCCGGTCGTCGAGGGTCCGGTTCCCGGAGATGAGGGCTCAGCTCCACGGATTGATTGTGAACAATCGGAAGCCATTACTACATGCACGATAGGTAATATTATTTATTTATTATTTCTTTTCAAAAGTCACCGCTGCAATAAGCTTCTGCAAACAACCTCGTGCATGTTACGTCACTTCTTGGCGACGCATCCTGTCTTTTACTTCACCTTTGGAAGTAAAATAGATTATGTTTTCCTCTCTCTTTTTTTTTTTTTCTCCAGAGACGCAAACCAACGCTTCTCGCGACGCGTCCCATGTAAAACAAGGTTAGTTTTTTTTTGGACTCTTATTATTATTATTATTATTATTATTATTATTTAGAAATATATACAAATATGTCTTCTTGATACGTTTTCAGAAACACCGGACGCCGCTTCACACGGCGCTGCCAGTGTTGGTCAAGGTAAGTCTTTGAATCAGAATAGAAATGAAAATATTAATATTAATTTTAATGATTATTATTTTATTGTTAGAAGTTCAAACGGAGGAGATCAGGACTTCTGCACCGACAGGCAGCATCGGCACGAATCGAAGTAAGCCCCACAAAATAAAAATAAATTTAAAAAAGATATCTTCTCATAGGAAGAAAAAAATAAATAAATAAAGTTTTATCCGAACTCTTATTTTTTGGGCTTCTCTCCACAGGAACTAGGCGCGCTCTTCCTGCCGGAAGGAGGAGACCCGGCTTTCAGAAACTACGTTGTAATAACATTAGTAACGTAGCATTTTATTTTATTAACATATCATTGTTTTATTAACAGAAGTTTTATATATCATCTATCTTTCGTTTTGTCTTGAAATGTAGCGCCGGCAAGACGGCGTAACCGCGGACGTCCACGTTGGACGTCTCTGACATATCGGAATCCGCTCAGCAGGAGGGATAATTACGAACGCCGAGGAGACACGCTGGAGACATTCCTGCATCTGAGCCGTACACTGTCTGAAGTTTTAACTACGCTGGGTAACATGCTTCAAAGGTAAGCTGTAAAGGTGTGACATTTTCTACTCCTGTACTATCATGGAAGAGATAAACAGATTGTTAGATTCACTCAATCAGATTCCAGCGGCGTTCGCTAACCCATCTATTCCGTTTCAAGCCGATCAGCCCGTTCAAAATAGCGCGGATCCTGTACCGACTGATTTTAACAACTTTGATTTAATAGATCACGCTCTTCTTAACCTACATCGGCCTTTGCATGACAATTTTAACACACAACCCATAAGTCTTCCTGGGACTGAGGTTGAAGAGATTTCACTCCCCGTACAAGATAGCTCTTTAGCACCATCCAGGGGACAAACCCGTCTCATCGCGGGAGAAGACCTGAGCGGTGCTGCTGAAGCTGCAGCTTCCCCTGACATTCTTCAGTTGAACGAAGCTGTACAGTCTGGAGGAGGTATACGTGGGTCAGGAGAAGCTGCTTCGCTCGAAGCAGGTCGTCAGCTGTCCCGCGAGCGCTTCAATAATCATGAATTTAGACATACACTGAATCTGCCTGCCAGAGACATTCCAGACCTCTGTCAGTTTTACATCGATGTGCAGACGGGTATTGCGGAATTTGTTGATGAAGTTTACCCTCAGATTCATCGCGGCGATCTGGTCCAACTAGAAATACTGAGCCAGAACAGTCAGAATCATATATTATTACCCGTCACTGAGCCATCCCAGGGAGAGATAATGGATTTATTCGGGGATTTGCTAGACCGGATGGTACAGTCAAATGATAGTGTAGCTTCAGATTCTCGCCTAGAGCTTGTTGTGCAAATCATAACAAACCCTTCAGGCGGTGCTAAACGGAAACTTGAAAAAACAATAGACTGTGAAATTGTTCAGAAAAAAAGACGTCATCTGTACGTCGTGAACAATAGACAGGATGAGCTGTGCTTTGCGATAAACTTAGCCTTTCTAATCTCCCCCCATTTCACAGATCAGCAGGCTGCGTCGTTTGGTACAGAACTGCAGCTTCGGGCAGGTCTGAATGCTAATTCGCCCGTCAACTTCAGCGACATTCGTAGATTTGAGGACATTGTCCAGCGTAAAATCATAATATTTTACAGAACAAAAGACCAGCGTCCCTTATCTAAATTTCAAACAGATTTCCCGGACCGAACAAATCCGCTGTTTTTTTTTCTCGCACAGAAACACTATTACGGGATTAAAAATATTGGAGGATTTATAGGGGGTAAATACATTTGCCACTTTTGCTATAAATCTTACAAAAACTCATACACGCACGCCTGTCCAGGGTTTTGCTCGGTATGCAACGTTTCTTCCTGCACTCAGGAAGAGGAGGCGTCTGAATTTTGTACGGATTGTAACAGAGTATGTCGCTCACATGCGTGTTTTTTGCGGCATAAGCAAACTAAACCCTGCTCCTCTGCTCAAACTGCTGATAGCATATGCTCGCTGATAAAACGCTGCAAAAAATGTCACACCACATACCGCGTGGCCAAAGGGAAGGCTTCTCACACCTGCCCTAAATTAAAATGCAACATCTGCGGCGAAAAATTAGCGGCCAAATCAGACCTCGATGTGCATCAGTGTTACATTCAACCGCTAACCCAGGATAAGAGGCAGGACAGTAATCTGATTTTTTACGATTTTGAAACATTCACAGACGCACAGGGTCAACACGTACCATTTCTAGTCTGTACCAAAACGTTGAAGGGTGTCCGATGGGAGTCTTACGGTTTGGATTGCGCACGGCAATTTATCTTGCATTTCAGGAGACCGATGTACCGCGGATCTACTTTTATAGCTCATAATTCCCGCGGCTTTGACGGTTACTTGGTGCTGAATGCGATGCTTGAGCTTGGCCTGAAGCCCTCGCTGATTATGCAAGGCGCAAAAGTTCTCTGCTTTAGCGAACCTGATTTCCGAACGAGGTACATCGACTCACTCTCGTTTCTCGCCATGCGACTTAGTCAAATGCCAAAAGCCCTGGGCTTCGATGATTGTAGCAAAGGCACGTTTCCTCACAAATTCAGCTCGGAGGAGCATCTAAATTACATCGGTCCGTATCCACAAGCGTCTGATTACGGCGTGGACGGCATGTGTCAGCGCGAACAGGATGAGTTTCTTAGCTGGTACACGGATGCGTGTAAAGGGGCCTTTGACTTTAAAGCTGAAGCTCTGCGTTACTGTCGCAATGACGTCGAGCTTCTGGCACAAGGATGCCTGAAATTCAGACAGCAGTTTGTCAGCGACACGAACGTGGACCCGTTCAGCACCGTAACAATAGCGGCGGCGTGCAGTAAAGTATTCCGTACAAACTTTCTGCCGGCTAAAACACTGGCTATCCCGTCCCCCGATGATTATCGACGGCAGTGTAAGAGTTTTTCAAACGCTTCGATTCAATGGCTCGAGTGGGTGGCGGCCGTCAGAAACATTGACATTCAGCACGCGTTAAAAGGCGGAGAAAAGCGGGTCGGACCCTACTTTGTAGATGGTTATGCGCAGATTGCCGGTGAGCATTGGGTGTTTTCATACCACGGCTGCTTTTGGCACGGCTGTGCGTCTTGCTTTGACCCTCAGGGCATTTCTCCTATCAGAGGGCTTCCCTACGAGGAGCTTCGCAATGCGACTGAGCAGAGATCCCGCACGCTGGAGACAGTTTACGGCGTGCACGTCGTGGTCATGTGGGAGCACGAATGGGTAAAATTAAAGGCTGAAGATGCGACAGTGCGCGCGTTCATTGAAAACCTAAACATTCCAGAACCTCTCTCACCGCGTCAGGCTCTGTTCGGGGGACGGACGTGCGCCGTGAAGCTTCGGTACACAGCGGCGTCTGGCGAGTCAGTGCGCTACGTTGACGTGACGTCCCTTTACCCGTACGTCAATTATACATGCGCCTACCCGCTTGGACACCCAAAAATAATCAGGCGAGAATTTCTAGATCCGCGTGAATATTTCGGCTTCATCAGAGCCGTGGTTCTTCCTCCGCGCGCTCTGTTCTTCCCTGTTCTGCCCTTTAAAACCTCGCGCGGAAAGCTCGTCTTTACGCTCTGCCGGACCTGCGCGGAAATCAACAATCAGTCGACCGCATGCGATCACAGCGAGGAGCAGAGGGCGCTGACAGGTGTTTGGGTTTCAGAAGAGTTTAAGAAAGCTCTGTACATGGGGTACAGAGTGTGCCGGATTACTGAAGTGTGGCATTTTGAGAGACGCGACGATTCCATCTTTCAGGGCTACATTCGCACCTTTCTTAAAAACAAGCAGGAAGCGTCCGGTTATCCGACTGACGCGGCGGATCAGGCGTCCCGTGAAGCATACATCTCGGATTATCAGACGCATCAAGGTATCCGGCTAGACCCTGAGAAAATCGAGGTTAATCCCGCAAAACGTCAGATAGCTAAAATCTCACTGAACTCCTTCTGGGGTAAATTTGCTCAAAGGAGCCATTTGACTCGGACCTCACTGGTCACTGATGACGAGGAATTTTTCCACTATGTGTTCTCCGGCATGTACAACGTGGAATATCTTTCCTTTCTGAGTGAAAAAACAGCCATGATTCAGTGGACATACCACGACCGCGTCATAACTCCTCCAGGTAAAACCAGCAACGTCTTCATCGCAGCGTTTACCACCGCTTACGCGCGCCTGAAATTGTACAGTTATCTGGAGCAGCTGGGGAACAGGGTTCTGTACACAGACACTGACAGTTTAATCTATGTCGTGGGAAACGGTGAGACGGGTCTAGAACTCGGACGTTTTCTAGGTGATTTGACGGATGAGCTGGACGGCGACAGCATACAGGAATTTGTTGCCGCCGGGCCTAAAAGTTATGCGTATCAGACCCGCGAACGCCAGAAAGTTGTCATGAAAGTTAAAGGGATTACGCAGACGCGCGATTTCGCGACGCACATAAACTTTGATAGTATCAAAGATTTAGTGGAGGGCTTTCTAAACGACGCCGACAGCGCAGGGCACATCACCATCCCACAGCACACGATTTGCCGTGATAAAACAAACTTCAAACTCAGGAATCTTTCATATCAAAAAAAATTTAGGGCCGTGTATGATAAGAGAAGACTTTTTCCTGACGGTTCTACTCTGCCTTTTGGTTACTAAATAGGAAGAAAATGTCACACTTTTCAGCACCTGATGAAGCAGAGGCCTTTGAGTACAGACTCAAAACTCCATTTTCATGTTTGTTAACAGGTCCGAGTTCCTGCGGGAAATCCCATTTTGTAAATATTGTTTTGAGAAACTGTGATCATGTCATGGATAAAGTGCCAAAAAATATTGTTTGGATTTACAGCTCTTTCCAGCCCATGTATGCTGAATTGCAGAAATTGAATAAAAACATCAAGTTTGTTCACGGTCTGCCAAATTCTTTTGACGAGGAGTTGTTTCCTTCTGATCAGACGCACTTGCTTATTCTGGATGATGTCATGTTCCAGGCCTCCGAACATCCTGAGGTGGTGAAAATTTTTACAGAGTACCGCCATCACCGTAACATGAGCGTTTTCATGCTAACTCAAAACCTTTTTCATAAGGGTAAACACAGCCGGGCCATTAGTTTAAACACAAACTATATGGTGCTTTTTAAAAATCCTCGGGATAAATTACAGCTGAAAATATTAGCTCATCAAGTTTTCCCATCACAGAGAGCCTTTTTTCTGCAGAGCTTCGAAGATGCCACCAGAGAGAACCACGGTTATTTATTGCTGGACCTGACAGCCACCTGCCCAGAACAGTACAGACTGAGAACGGGGATACTCCCCGGTCAGTGGCCTGCCGTTTACATCCCCAAAAAGTAAATAATAGATCATCATCAAGATGTCAGCGCGCATAAAACGGAATGCGGGTTTACTCAAAGCTCTGTATCATGCAACCCCTCGCCGGCGTAAGGAGATCCTGAAGCACTGCTCATCAGACTTTCTCCAGGCTCTGAGCGAGATTGCTTTAAATCTTTTAAAGGGTAACATTCCACTGTCGTCTTGCCAGTACAGAAAGCTTAAAGGTCAGAAGAAAATTATCAGATTGCTGGCCGATAAGAAAGCAGGGATAAACCGTAAACGGACGGTTTTAAGTAAGCAATCTGGAGGATTTCTATTACCGCTGCTCTCCGCAGCCGTGCCAATTCTGGGTAATATTTTAGGTGGAATCATCAGAAGGTAATCATGTCATCGCAGAAAATGTTTCTCATCACGCCTCAACAGTTAAACCGTCTAACCCGCTCCGGACCAGGGGAGAGTATTCGAGATAAGGCTGAAGAAGATCTGGATGAAAAAATGAGAGCTATATTAAACGAACCGGGCTTGGGTTCTTATGAAAAGATTAAGAAATATAACTCTCTGTTACAGAGATATCTCACCCTAATCAAACAAGGTCAGCAGGGTGAGCGAAGCGTTACTCTGACTTTACAAAACGACGCTGTCAGTGAGCGGCTGACCAGCGGACATCCTGCGGATCAGCCTCTGACCAGCGAGCGTCCCACCGGTGAAAATACTAAACACTCGGACTTGGATGAAACTGCCGTCGAAGTCATTAAAAACTTGCCCCCGCGCGACCGTCGAAATGCTGAGTACATTATGAAGAAATTAAGCGAAAGTGGTGGAAGCTGGACTGTGAGAGGGGAATTTATTCACCGGGGAAAAATAATAAAAGGTTCGCACATGATCGACTTACTGAAAAACCTGAATCAGTCTTTTAAAAAAAAAAAATCTCAAAGTCAACTGCCGAGAGGCTGGATGGATTTTCTAAACAGCTTGCGAGAGATTAACGTTCCTGTATCCACCGTGACAAATCCTGACGCGCGCGAGCAGTACCGCCTTCTTCTCCAGAAAGATGAAGATTTACCGGAAGCGGTAAACGCAGGTTGGGAAGCAGGGAAGAAGCAGAAGAAGACTAGAAAATTAACTTTATCCCCGCGCTGGGTTACGCCGGAGCAGAAAGAAAGCGGACAAGTTTCCACAAGACTGCGGAAAATTCGTAAGCCGCCTGCTTGGATAAACTTTTCCTCGTGAAAACAGAAAAAAAAAAAAAACATTTGTTTTGTCTTTCTCAATAAAATCTTTATTCATCACTTTTTTTTTTTTTTTGCGTCATACTTTTTTCATACACACTGAATTAACAAAGTCGGTAACAATCTTTAAACATTTGTAGAGAGCAAGTCCCGTGATTAAAACATTGTGACCGTTGATTTCCGATACAGCGTTGATACTGCTTTACAAAGTTAGTTACCTCCAGGTCATTTTTTAACACGTCGTCGGTATACAAAGATAAAACTTGTTTATAAGAGAATCCCCAGGCACGGTGACAGAGATAATAAACGCAGTGTTGTCCGCAGGCTGTAGACAGAGGATGCTGAAGCTGTAGAGTGTGATAAGATATCTGATGTGAGCGGTCTTCCAAAAACTGCAGAATGCTGGCTGGGTAGTGAAAAAATGTGGGACTGAAACCGTAAGAGTCAAAAAAAGTCGACGTTCCATCCGCCTCCAGGGTAAGACTAAGCCAGTGCTCTCCGGGTTTATGCGAAGGATGCGTGTTGACTATAAAATAGCAGGGTGGCTGAAGCTCGCTACTCAACGAATGTAATTGGTCGGAGGCCCACACGCCGCAAAATAAATTTTTCCCCAGCACGCGCTGTAAAAGACTCTCCAGCTGATGGTTATTCATTCTGTTTTTGTTTTTTCAGTTTTAATAATAATCCACCAGCACCTGTCTTTTTGAGTTGATCTCCAGAATAGAGTCGTAGCAGGCGTACACAATCAAAGTCGTCGTGTGCGGAAGAGGCACCCTGAATCTCATTTCCAGCCTCAGACTACCGCTGGAGATGGGTGACAGGGCGTCGCTGTCCTCGGTGGCGTTCAGATTAAAGACAAACAATGAGTAGCCCTGATTAAATTCAGTTCGGTCGATGCTCAGCGGTAAATCTTTAAGATGTCTCCCCGTGGCTATAAACATGTTGTAAAACTCCCTGACCGAGATTCCCTGGTTGAATTGAGGCTGGAAGGCCTTGGCGGGAACCTGTCGGCCGTCCTGACATAAGGCTAAATATTCCACGTCGTTATGGATGAAATTAAACGGGGAAAGATCTCTTCTTCCTGTGAATGCCTCGTGGTGTACCATCCCCAGCACCACGTATTTTGGCACGGCCCCCAGAAACAGATTCTCCTGGTTAGAAATTCTGGAATTTTCCGGAATAGAATAAGTTTTCACCGTAACTCTCTGGATGGGGTAGAGGGCGTGACCTTTCAGTAAGGCCGCAGAATGACCTAGCCGCACAGCGGGGGAAACGGCTACTTTTTTGACAAACAGGGAGGCCCCCAAGATTTTCAGACGGAAAGTGGAGTCCCTGGCTGCTGTGAGACAGAAATGGTCGCTGGCTCTGGTCAATTTTATCCTCAAATCCACCGAGTTCAAAAGCAGTCTTTCGCAGAAAAATATGTCTCCGTGGAGGGCCCCGAGCAGATGCAGCTCGCTGGAATTCGCTGTGAGGGCCGCTCTCTGATTTAAACCCCTGTTCGGTCCGTTATTTGTGACGATGGAGTCAATAGCCCCGGCTGTATCTTTCATGAAAAGCCCCGCTGAAAATTGACTCTTGAGCGTGTCCTCTGAGAAGTTCAGCAAAGTTTCAATCATGGAGCGGTAAGGATGCGTTGCGCTGCTCTGCGAAATCAGTCTATCCCCGAGGATGACGTCGCATTGGCTGAAGATCGTATTCAGAGCGTAATTGATGAGCCCCACCTGAGCGTCGTCGGCCAGAACGGTGTGATCCGCGTTAGTAATCCGAAGCCGTAGATGAAGTAAAGTGTCATTTAAATCCAAATATTTCTCCCCATCACCGGGAATAAAAAACTCAATAGGACCGCCGTCTGTAATGGCTGAAAGAGGAGAAATTTCAGTGTAGGTTTTATCCTCTATAGACAGCTGCGTCATCGGGGCCGAAAATAAATCTAATTCAGAAAGGGTGCACTCCGACGATTTCTGATGTAAAAGAGCCATGACTACGTGGAAAATTATTTTTTAATTTTTTTAAAATATGTCCGTGCTCCGAGCGACCTTCCTCTCTCGGGCTCTGCCGGCAGCGACTGATTTTCTCCTGGCGGGAGCTTTGCGTTTTTTAGCGGTGCGCAAACGCTCACCCGGAGGACGTCTCTTCGGTCTGCGCGAGAGGACCATGATCCCACCTGATCCCTCCTGATTAGCGGGATTCATAATTTTCCCCATTGTGTGGCTCACCACGTCGCTAGCTATGTTCTTTGCCGCTGATTTTAGATGAGGCTTGGCTATGGCGAAACCTTTTTTAAACAGAGGGGTAACGAAACGGAACAGTTTGGAAAAAATGGATCCTACTCCGCGGCCGTACATCACCGGCGCTCCGTAAAAACCGGGTAGGGATCCCCCTACTTGACCCTCATAATAATTTACGAAACGATGAGGATCTTGTCTCAGAGCCATCTTTATTTATTTGACGCAGCCGGTTTAAAGTGCAGCTTCACTATGCTCTTTCCGTACACAAAGTTTACGGGTCTGTCACGATCAGTTTTTATTTCTATCCGAATGCTTTTCACGTAACTTTTCGACACGCGCGCGTAATGCACTGTATTATATCTAATGCTCACAATGTCCCCGTAATCCCCGCTAACATTCACGACAGCCAGCAGCGGTACGTAACTGTCCCCCACCGCTTGGTACTGAATAAGATCGGTGTAGACAAAAAAGTTATATATCCCAGTTCTCAGGTCGCTGGGGTGAGGAGAAGAGCGGTTGGAGATAGTCCACCAATCATTCGCTTTTAAGCCTAGCATGTATGCTAAGGGCCTGTAAGCACGGATTTTATATTGACCGTCGCCTTTAAAATCGACACACTTTGTCACAGCATTGTATGAAACGTTCGCCGTGGGCATGTATCTTCTTAAGGCAGGCTGAATCTGATCCAGCAGCTCTTTTTGCCGTGCGTAATACCCTCCTCGGCTAAATTTTACGCTCACCAACGTTTGCGTTTGTGATTTTCCAGAACCTTTTTCCGTCTGTTCATCTTCCGATACTTTCATGAGCTCGAAAAATGCTGCGTCCGGTTGGAGATTATACCACGTGTGCGGGTAGACGATCTCGCACAGACCCACGAGCCACTCGCCGCTCAGCTCAATGGGTTTTGCTAAATCAACAGTATAGCTGGAACTCGTGTTATCTTTAAACACGTCCTTACTAGAGTTGGACGGCAGCGTCACGTAAAATCCGTCTTGATGTAATAGATCCATATTGCTGAATGCTTGAACCTCAACGTACGCAGGTTTTTACGCATTCGTTAGGTCCGAGGTTTTAACCCAGCTGTTGAATTTCTCCGGCCAGTTTTTCCAGCGTACTAAAACTTGTTTTTCACCCCCGATCGTTCGCCGTTTTAAAACCTCCTCTACCTGATACGTTCTGTCTTTACCAATCTTTACTTTCTGCAGCTCGGCTTCATAAAAGGACCCGTCGATGGACTCTCCGTCGTAATCTTGGAGTTTGTACACGGGCGGGGTGCGTGGAATGCACTCTGCTACCGAGAAAACCTCATCCGTAAAGCTCTGCTCATATTTTTTATCAAACACTCCTCGCAGCTTTGATATTCTAACCAGATCTCCCTTCTTGAATTTCATCTTGCTAGCCTTTGTAACATACCTTGCTCCGTACAGGTTTTGAAAGACTTGAGAGGCGGTCTCATCAGTCACCTGCATGGGGGTCATCTTTATACTTTGGTGATAGCTGTGGTTATAACTTTTCACCAAATCTTGCAGGACGTCTATGTAACGTTTGGTGTTGTTGGCGGTGAAATATTTCCACATTCTTCCTTTCAAAGTGCGATTGAATCGTTCAACCACCGATGCTTTGAGGTCGCTAGCTGTGGCAAAATGTGTAATTCCGTGTTTCTTCAACAAAACTCTGAAACTTTTGTTGAAAAATTCTTTACCAGAATCCGTCTGTAACTTTTTAGGTACGCCGCTTTCTTCAAATACGGATTCGAAAGCTCTCACCACCTCCACCGCTGTTTTCTTCTTCAAGACACGTACGAAAGCCTTTTTTGAAAACACATCTATGACCGTTAATAAATAATTAAAATTGTCGTTATGTTCGGCTAAGGCACGCATATCGCAAAGATCTGCTTGAAATTGGTTCAAAGCCCGTGGGACAAAAACGATATTTCTGGTAAAATGGATTCTGGCAGGTTTATGCAGAGTGTAAGCGTCTTGTTTGGATAGAAAATCTCTGACATTATCAATTCCGACTTTTTCGCCCGTTTCATCTTGCACGCCCCGTCTAAGTCGATCTATTCCTCCGAAGCTGCCTGGATGCTCAGGGTTGTAATACACTTTTTTCATGATCCTTTTCTCCTTAACCATCCTGTCCTCTAAGTTTTTACTGAATAAAAGAAAAAGTCATGAGAGCTCTTCTTTTATGCCATTTCTTTATTTTATTTTTTTTTTCATTCAACATCATAATAATAAAAACCTAAGAATAAATGATGGTGAAGACTTGCTCTATAATGGCGTCTTCCAAGTGACTATGAATAATACGTTGCAAACTTTTCAATTCAGACGTGATATTTACACTCAGATTGTTTTTCACACAGTAACACATCACATCGACAAACAGAGCATAAAGTGTAAATAAATGAATAGGTGATACAACAACACAAACTCTTGTCCATTCCCTAACAATGTTTTCAAATGTCTCTGACATCCCAGATGCATCGATACACACGGTACATTGTACAATCGTCTCCCAGGGTGTCAGGATCGAGTGAGAACGGACTTGGTGTAAAATGTTTTCCAGTCTTTGAGTTTCTAACTTTACGGTAAACTTCTCCGCACCTTTTTGAGTTAAAACTCTGTTTTCGATGACTCGCTCCAAAACATCCATCAGCCAGTAGTCAATGACACACTCCTCCGCATATTTAGTTAGTTTCCTCCAGTAATTTCCCATATTTTTTCCGCCTTCTTTATTAACTTTTCCAATACTCACTCAGCATTAAGAGCTGTCCTATTTTAACAGGATCCTGCTCAATCAGATCGTCTAACATGCTGTAAAGGTCCTCAATCTTCTTCACCGATCTCAGTTCGTATAAAATAGTCTCCGCTGCAGTTTTTACTCTGCCATCATCGGAATTAATGTTGCGAAGGGTCAACAGATGCTGGATGGCTGGAATAAAACGAGGAGTGCATAGCCCTCGTATGATGCCGTGAAAGTTGTCTCGGTAGTAGTCATCCTCCACCGCCTCTAGACAAGGATGCTCTCTCTGGCTAGGATGATTGATCTCGCAACCGTAGCAGTTAGCTCGTCGAAACTTGTGAAGGGTCATCGTGAGCAGATGGAGTACCGCTGTTTTCACAACTTTAATGAAGGATGAAAACACCCATCCGTCCGGCTCATCATCGTTGCCATTCGTGCTCCCCTCGGACGGGGTCGGGGAAGTCGGCGGTGTGAGTACTGACTCGGTCAGCCACGTAGCCAGAGACCCCGCCTGCTGGGAGTCCTCATACCCCTCATCCGTGGAGACTGAATCCTCCAATGCGCCCCTCGACTCCTCCGCGGAGGAGGGCTGGTGCGGCTGCTGGTGCTCCATCTCGCTCGACAGGACCGCCTCTGGAGGACTCTCCACCCCATCACCGATGTCATTCGCGGTGGCTGCAGAGGTCGGCTTCAAGAGCATGGTTGTCAGACGTCTCTGGCGCAGGGTTGGCATCTTGGTTCAACAGTGTTGACGTACATTCATGCGGTCTACTTATATCATGCTAAGGGGGGGGGGGGGGGGGGGGGGGGGGGGCTTCCTCCAGCACACATCGAAGGTCCAATGAGAAAAGATTGGAAAAGCAAAAAGGGGCGTGGTCTACAAAAATAAGGTTTTTTTCACCGCTAATGTGTCTTTCCAATTTCGACACTCGCGGAAAAGGGAGTCAAACTTGTCCTTCATTTCTTCCACCTTGCTCACCCAGGATTCGCTCGGCAAAACTAACACCGGTCTAAAAACACCGCATTCTGAATTAAAAGACTCCAAAACAAAGTCCTCTTGACCCATGCGCTCCCCGGAGGAGCGGAAGCTGGCTCGGAAGAACCACCGACTTGAGGCGCTGGTTTTTGACTGCCATATAGCGCTGTAACGAGGGATTCTTTGGCTCTCTGTAAATAATTCCCTTCTCGATCGTTTGGCTGGAGTAGCGAATGCCTGATCATCCTCTTCTTTTTCTTCTGCTTCTTCTTCTACCAGAGAATCCCGCTCAATCTCTGAGCTGCTGCGCGGCATCACCATTTTTAAGACAGCCCAGTCTCCTGATGTCAGTGAAGCGACATTCGCTAAAGGCCCAAAACTTTCTCCATCGCACGCCTGGTACAGGCAGAGCTCACCGGTTTCATACTTGAAATAATATCCCCAGCTTCCACGCACTCCGTATGCAGCAAGAGACCATTCATCCCGCAGAGATTTGAATGAACGCTGCTGGACCCGCTGGACATACACAGTACTTTTTGCAGGAGCTCGAGGAATTAAACCGTTGTCCTCATAGACGGTCACTGCCGTTTCGCTAATCACAGACGGCGGCGGTGTAGCATTCAGTCTGATTCGATTCTCTTCATTTGCCATATTGCAGGTCCAAAGAGCTGATTCTCTTCTCTGTTGCTCCATTTCTTTTTTCTTTTCCTTTTCTACCCCAGTAAGTAAGTAAGGGTTCTTTTTTTCCCCCCCCCGGACCCCTCTTTATACCTCTAGACTCGTTCGGACATGCCCCTAACATGTCCAGGCACACCGCCCAGGCATGACGTACGTCCAGAAGACATGTCCGGGCATGTCCAGGCACACCGTCCAGGCATGCCGTACGTCCAGAAGACATGTCCGCCCAGGTATGACGTACGGACATACGTCATTTCCGGACATCACGTGGTCTAGGGACCGCCGCCGGATGACCTCACTTCCGGACATCACGTGGTCCAGGGACCGCCCACGGATGACGTCACTTTTAGAGCCACGCCTGGGAGGAGGGACGTCACTTCCGGACATCACGTGGTCCAGGGAACGCCCACGGATGACGTCACTTTTAGAGCCACGCCTGGGAGGAGGGAGATGACGTACGGACATACGTCACTTCCGGACGTCACGTGGTCCAGGGACCGCCCCTCACCCAAGTTACGCCCACTTATGACGTGGCACACGCTGATTGGGTCACAGAGGGGGGAGGGACTTCCGGTTCATTAAGATACGCCTACTTATGACGTGGCACACGCTGATTGGATCACGGAGGGGGCGGGACTTCCGGTTCATTAAGATACGCCCACTCGTGACGTGGCACACGCTGATTGGATCACAAAGGGGAGGGGCTTCCGGATCGTTAAGCCACGCCCACTCGTGACGTAGCACACGCTGATTGGATCACAAAGGGGAGGGACTTCCGGTTCATTAAGCCACGCCCACTTGTGACGTGGCAGCTTCTCATTGGATGACAGGGGTCATAAATCATTTTTTGACATAAAGTGGGTCCCTTCTTTATTGCCCCATGCTCTTAACACTGCTAAGAGGCAAACATTCTTGCCATGATGCAGATGGATGTGCCATCCTGGATGAGATGCACGACCTGTACAGCTTCTGTGGCTTGCAGACACCACCTCATGCTAATTCTAGCGGTGAGGGCACTGGCTAAATGTAAACATGACCAATAATCAGCCAGAAAGGTTGAAGACAGGGATGTGGTCTGGTACCACCATTGACGCTGTCTAGCTAAATGCCTCTCGTTTCCACCTGTTGACTGTTCCTGTTTGTGGAGTAGCAGGTAAAACTGATTCACAGTCAGTGTTGCTTCCTAACTGGACAGATTTATTTCCCAGAAGTGTGACTGAGTTTGAGTTACATGGGATGCATGTTCCCTTTATATCTTTTGAGCAGTGTACATGTGTAAGAGGTATGATTGTAAATCTGTTAGCCCATAACTTCAATGTGGCAGCTAAACCTCCCCATTTTCTGCTTGTCCATTTGACTGACCTGTTCGTGTAGCAACAGGCCCACTGAGGCTGACTGAGCTGGATAGCAGGTGGTCAGATAACACTGAAATCTCACTGTTGACTCACTTATATGGTTCCTCTGCTGCTAGCATGATGCATAGTTGCAGCAAACGCACAAGTCAACATACTAAAACAGTTGTATTTATACATTTATACAGACTAGGCTGTCATGCACTTTTAGAGACTAATTTCTTAATTCAAACTGATTGCTGACATTTTTTAATTTCCTACATTTGAACAAATGTTTAAGCTTTGAGGTCAAAATGACACATGCAATGTGCACATCTGACAGCCAGCCCGATTATTTGGAAGGTGTTGGATGAGATATTGGATGCAAAGTTTTCTCTTGACATGGAGGATGGTTGGAAATCAATATGTCTGCAGGGAAAAGTGAGTACAGCTTTAAAAAATGTCAGACCTGTTATTTAGAGGTATTTAGATATAACCAAATCTAAGTCAATTTAAAATGTTGCCACTTTTTTTTTTTAATTGTCACTTTTCTTAGATCAAGCTTACTTTTAAATTTTAAAAAAACCAAAAGTTTTCAATTTACCAGTTTAGACTTGGTCATCGTCTTTCTAATCTTTTCTTTGCATGTCAGAAAATATGATGAATTATCTGTTATGTCAGAAGAATGTTGTATACTCAGCTGCACTAGCAGCTTTTACAACCAGTGCAGAAAATGAAAATTAGTTAATTTCATGCTAACTTTTGCTGACTTTGAGGAAGTACGAGTGAAAAACAAGTCCCAGACAACTGTGGCATTCTGCACAGGCATGGCGAGGCATGGCCTATCACTATGATGGATCAATAAAGTCAATTTGTAGTTTAAGCTAAACAAAATACAGGTTTTATTGGAAACTTGAACCATACAAAACATGTAAAAGAAAAGCCAGTGTGCTGAATGGACAATTTAAATAATGAGACTGATTAACTGGGTACCAAGTGACTGATCCTTGCTGGAAAAGACAACATTAAGAAAAACAAAAATATTTTTTTGGCATTTTCATGACAAAAACACTAAAAAAAAAACCAACTTAGAAAAACATTTAATTTGTTCAGTTGAATTTATCATTTATCCTGATTACTTTCCCCCAAAAACACTATCAAGTCTGATTGGCTACTGTAGGAATCCATCCTCCACATTGTCTGGTGATCCAAAATGTTCATTTAGAAACCCAAAACCCTTGTGATACAAGCATGTTCTCTGCTTTTCCCACTTCAGATATGCCACAAAATCTTGATGCCTTTTTACAACTATCTCACAAACAAAGCGTTCACCGTTTCTATGCAGAGGTAGAAAAAAATGTTGGATTCATGGGCAGCACTGCTGAAAGGCTGGGAACAGGAAGACGTAGTCATGTAATATGGCGAAATATGAAGAATTTATAAACGTTTTGTGTTCTGCGATCTTATGGAAGTAATCATATAATGACTTCAATTGAAAATGTATAAGTTTTCATGACTATATTGCCAATTTCACTTTACAGTCACTGCAAAGCTGCAAAGTTTTGACGTTTTCAAAGTAATGTCTCACATGTCAACCAATTCAGGCCCACACTATGGGTAGGAAAGGGGAGGTGAAGACCTGGCACTTGTGCCTGTATATGTCTTTGAGCTATAATGCTATATCTGTGAGCCTATGACTTTGATGTAGCAGCTGAACCTCCTCCTCCTTTCTTTCTTTCCTTCTTGAAAGACTTGTGCCTTTATAAAGTGCCTGCATTCCTTCAAGCAGTGTTGCAGAGTCTCTTTAAGGGGGCATGATGTCCTAGAAAGGAGAGCTTGCATATATTTTGATACACATATTCAACCAAATCTGTGTCAGTTCAACATCAGTAGGTGCTTTTCTTTTTTTTTAACCTCCCTTTTACCAGCTTACTTTACCAGCTTACTTTGCTTCAATCCATGGTCTTGTTGAGCGGAGATGACTTTGTCCTTTTTGTTCTTTTTGATTGTGGAGCTCTTATACTGAGAGGTGAATGATGTTATTGTGCAATCAGGGAGCAAACCTTGGTAGATATCAAGTTATCAGGGGTTCTATAGAGTACTAGGGGTCATTCCTAGAATGGTCTTTAAAATACAGTGCCTATATAAAAGTACCCCTGAGATGTGCTCCTATTGCTAAATTGAAACTACATTACCAATGTGAAACACGAAAATCCTAAAATTTCAAATGATAAAATAATGAAAACCATTTCCTATAATATAGTGTATACGTAAGGGATAATGTCTGACGAGGAGTCCATTATCAGACCACTGCTGGTTGGGACTTTGTGGGACGACAAAATGTTGCTCTATTCCCATCTCTCCTGGACTGACAGAGTCCTGTAAGCCTGCAGACTGCTTTCACAGCAATGTCACGTCACAGACATGACCTGGCATGTCTCCAGCCCAGCGTCTGAGAGGCGACATGGTTGCCACGGTTACCAGCTAGCTAAAGTCAGTACAATAATTTAAAACAATCAGGCTATTTGACTTTCTAATATGGTTTTTAGTCTACTTTGGACATAAAAACGCTCCAGATGTTTTTCCCTCATTGATATTTTTTATACCAATCTGGGTCAGCACAAGCTAACTTGGATTTTAAGGTATTTTTTTAAGGTATTTTAAGGTATTTTTTCAATTTATTTTAGCTCCACTGTGAAAATCTTGATTATATAATTTTTGTCTGAAGTTCCTAAACAAAATTTCTGAAAATCAAATATGGTGTGAATTTCCCCACGTTATCTTTAAACTTTTCTATTGCTACATTCTTCCTTGATTAGTACTGCTACACTCAGACTGACATCAGGTTAAAATCCTTACACAGCATTCAAAGTTCCTCCCGTGGGCTCACCATCTGCGGGAGGAGCCGTAGGGGTCGGGTGCAATGTGAGCTGGGCGGCAGCAAGGGGCGGGGACCCTGGCGGTCCAATCCCCGGCTGCAGAAGCTGGCTCTAGGGACGTGGAACGTCACCTCTCTGGTGGGGAAGGAGCCTGAGCTTGTGCGCGAGGTTGAGCAGTTCCGGCTAGATATAGTTGGACTCACCTCGACGCATGGCTTGGGCTCTGGAACCAGTACCCTCGAGAGGGGCTGGACCTTCTTCCACTCTGGAGTTGCTCATGGTAGGAGGCGCCGAGCAGGTGTGGGCATTCTCATCAGCCCCCATCTTGGTGCCTGCACGTTGGGGTTTACCCCGGTGGATGAAAGGGTAGTTTCCCTCCGCCTCCGGGTGGGGGGACGGGTCCTGACTGTTGTCTGTGCTTATGTGCCGAACAGCAGTTCAGAGTACCCACCCTTTCTGGAGTCCTTGGAGGGAGTGCTGGAGGGTGCTCCTTCTGGGGAATCCATTGTTCTGCTGGGGGACTTCAATGCTCACGTGGGCAATGACAGTGAGACCTGGAGGGGAGTGATTGGGAGGCATGGTCCCCCCCCTCTGAACCCAAATGGTGTTTTGTTATTGGACTTCTGTGCTCGTCATGGATTGTCCATAACGAACACCATGTTCCAACATAAGAGTGTCCATATGTACACCTGGCATCAGGATTCCCTGGGCCGCAGTTTGATGATCGATTTTGTAGTCGTATCGTCGGACCTGCGGCCACATGCCTTGGACACTCGGGTGAAGAGGAGGGCGGAGCTGTCAACTGATCACCACCTGGTGGTGAGTTGGCTCAGGTGGTGGGGGAGGAAGCCGGTCAGTTCTGGCAGGCCCAAACGTGTTGTGAGGGTCTGCTGGGAACGTCTGGCTGAGTCCCCCATCAGAGCAAGCTTCAACTCCCACCTTCAGCAGAGCTTCAACCATGTCCCGAGTGAGGCGGGGGACATTGAGTCCGAATGGGCTGTGTTCCGTGCCTCTATTGCTGAGGCGGCCGACCGGAGCTGTGGCTGTAAGGTCGTTGTCGTGTCGCCTGTCGTGGCGGTAATCCCAGGACTCGTTGGTGGACATCAGCAGTGAGGGATGCCGTCAAGCTGAAGAAGGAGTCCTATCGGGCCTTCTTGGCCTGTGGGACTCTGGAGGCAGCTGATGGGTACCGGCGGGCTAAGCGGCATGCGGCCTCGGCTGTTGCCGAGGCAAAAACTCGGGCATGGGAGGAGTTCGGCGATGCCATGGAGAAAGACTTCCGGACGGCTTCGAGGAGATTCTGGTCCACCATCCGGCGGCTCAGGAGGGGGAAGCAGTGCTCCATCAATACTGTGTACAGTGGAGGTGGGGAGCTGCTGACCTCAACTCGGGACGTAGTTGGTCGGTGGAAGGAATACTTCGAAGACCTCCTCAATCCTACCAACACGTCTTCCGATGAGGAAGCAGAGCTGGTGGACTCAGGGGTGGACTCTCCTATCTCTGGGGCTGAAGTCGCTGAGGTGGTCAAAAAGCTCCTTGGTGGCAAGGCCCCGGGGGTGGATGAGATCCGCCCGGAGTTCCTTAAGGCTCTGGATGCTGTGGGGCTGTCCTGGCTGACACACCTCTGCAGCATTGCGTGGACATCGGGGGCGGTACCGCTGGATTGGCAGACTGGGGTGGTGGTCCCCCTTTTTAAGAAGGGGGACCGGAGGGTGTGTTCCAATTACAGGGGAATCACACTCCTCAGCCTCCCTGGTAAGGTCTATTCAGGGGTCCTGGAGAGGAGGGTCCGCCGGATAGTCGAATCCCGGATTGAGGAGGAGCAGTGTGGTTTTCGTCCTGGTCGCAGAACAGTGGACCAGCTCTATACCCTCTTTGGGGTCCTGGAGGGGGCATGGGAGTTTGCCCAACCAGTCTACATGTGTTTTGTGGACCTGGAGAAGGCATTCGACCGTGTCCCCCGGGGGCTCCTGTGGGGGGTACTCCGGGGGTATGGGGTACCGGACCCCCTTGCTGTCCGGTCCCTGTACGACAGGTGTCAGAGCTTGGTCCGCATTGCCGGTAGTAAGTCGGATTCGTTTCCGGTGAGGGTTGGACTCCGCCAAGGCTGCCCTTTATCACCGATTCTGTTCATAACTTATATGGACAGAATTTTTAGGCGCAGCTGAGGTGTTAAGGGGATCCGACTTGGTGGCCTCAGGATTGGGTCCCTGCTATTTGCGGATGACGTGGTCCTGTTGGCTTCATCTGGTCGTGATCTCCAGCTTTCGCTTGAGCAATTCGAGTGTGAAGCGGCTGGGATGAGAATCAGCACCTCAAAATCTGAGACCATGGTCCTCAGCCGGAATAGGGTGGATTGCCCTCTCCGGGTCGGGAGTGAGGTCCTGCCTCAAGTGGAGGAGTTTAAATATCTCAGGGTCTTGTTCACGAGTGAGGGAAGGATGGAGCGCGAGATCGACAGACGGATCGTTGCGGCGTCTGCAGTAATGCGGGCTCTGCGCCGGTCTGTCGTGGTGAAGAAGGAGCTGAGCCAGAAGGCGAAGCTCTCGATTTACCAGTCGATCTACGTTCCTACCCTCACCTATGGTCATGAGCTGTGGGTCGTGACCGAAAGAACGAGATCTCGTATACAGGCGGCTGAAATGAGTTTCCTCCGCAGGGTGGCCGGGCTCACCCTTAGAGATAGGGTGAGGAGCTCGGTCATCCGGGAGGGGCTCAGAGTAGAGCCGCTGCTCCTCCGCATCGAGAGGAACCAGTTGAGGTGGCTCGGGCATCTGGTCAGGATGCCTCCTGGACGCCTCCCTGGTGAGGTGTTCCAGGCACGTCCCTCTGGGAGGAGACCCCGGGGAAGACCCAGGACACGCTGGAGGGATTATATCTCTCGGCTGGCCTGGGAACGCCTTGGGATCCCCCCCGCAGAGTTGGCAAATGTGGCTGGGGAGAGGGATGTCTGGGCTTCCCTGCCTAGGCTGCTGCCCCCGCGACCCGACCCCGGATAAGCGGCAGAAGATGGAGATGGAGATGGAGCATTCAAAGTTGTATTTACACAGGAACCAAATCTCATAGAAATGTGAAGCTAAATGTAAACATTTTAATATGATGACTTGGAAACTATGTTCAAATTGTCTTAAGATAGGTCTTGTGACACGAAGCAGAACCTGGGGTCTTTGATCAGAGTTCAGAGGTGGACATTGCCACCTTTGCCACCACTCTAGCTCCACCACTGATCACAGATCAAAAGACAATTTCTCTACCTTTGGAGTCTGCCTTTTTTGCATAATCTTTAAACTGCAAAAATCAATTATAACCGTCTGTCTTCACTTGCTGTCATACAAACAAAACAGGAGGATGGAGGGCGAGGCAAATCTAAGCCTGGAGCTAGCATCTTTTGATCCGAGTGTCAGGGCCATGTGACACCTGGAGAGCTGGAAAGTTCACTGGAAAGTTCAGATCTGAAACTCTCTCCCAGTCTTCGTTTGATGTTGACAGAAAAACACAGACATTATATATTATAGACAGAGAGAGTTGGTTGATATCGGACAACAAAAAAAAAAAAATCGGCATACCACAGTTTGAAAAGCATGGACTTCAAACATGGCAATCAAGCTACAGTCATTTGTGTCTGTTTGTGTGTGTGTGCATGTATATGTGTGTGTTTGCAGCCAGCATGTTACATGTGCACAAGAACAATTATCTTCTCTCACGAAGCAAACTAGTAAGAATTGAAATGTTAACATTTGAAGAAAAAGAAAATTCAGTTCTGGCTTTGTGGCATCGCCTAGAAGCTGTCTTAACTGTTTACTATAACTTTTCGCCATATTTCCACTGTTTGCATTGTACCTTTTCCTAGTCACCCTATCAATCCTGAAAATAGGGGAAAAAAAATATGTGGCTAAAGAAGAAGAAAATAATAAATAATTCTTGTCACTTTCTTAACCCACTGAAAGGTCGCGAGAAATTATTTATTTTGCTGATTACTTCACATTGCAAGTCACTTAAAATTATGCCTGATGAGGTTTTACATAATATATTGACTTGATCACCACTGGACATAGACTACACTGCATTATGATCCTAAAAAGTCCTAAACCTTTCTGAAAATGTATCTGAATGATATAGTTCACATAAAACTCCAGATTGCTGAAAAGGGTTGAAAAGTCTATAAAGAATGTGTGACTTGTTTGTGTAATGGATTGTGTGCAACCTTTGGCGATCTGTTGGTGTTCTCTTTTCCTTGTACACATGTTGACCATTTTTGGCTTTCTGTGCTTTATTTGTGTAAATTTTCCTGAGTATTCGGTTTCCCTCTGAGGTAATCTCAGCTCATTCAATCAGGGTCTTGAATGGACAAGCCCCCTGGTGTCCACTCAAGTCATCATCTTGTGAATTGAAGATCTGGCTTTTATTTACTTGGTGATTGCTTTAATCAAGTTTGGCTGAGTGGGTAAAGTTAAACTAAAGTATGAAGTCTTCCAACAACAATGAAAGCTAGCTAACAGGTGTGTTTTAGAAGCTTATTCTGGTGGATCATATTTGGCATATTCGTAACTTAATTTTGTGAAGGACTGGTTTAACTGGTTTTAAGAAGTGCTGTGAAAACATGCTAATTTTGAATTGTATCTTAAAATTAATATGAAATCACTTACTCATCAACTGCGATGAAAAAGTGATTCAAAACTCTTAATCGGTAGTGTCATGGTGAACCATGCCTCCTAGTGAGTAGGTGAACCAGAATGGTGAGTGTCCAAATACCTTTATAGACCCTATATACAGGTGAAAATGGCATGTGCCATGTGTAGAGATCTTGAAGGGGTGTTTCCTGTTCATGTTAATGTGACTGATCTTTATTGAATAATCTATGTTTTATATGTATATATTGAGCCATGTTGGAATGTTAATAGCCTTGGCTACATTTTACTGGCAGGTTGATGTACGTAGTATAGTTTGTATCTAAGCATTGTATTAATTGTAAAGTGAATGTCAGTTAATGTTGGTTTGTCCTCTTAGGGGGGGCCTCCAGTATAAAGCTGGAGGAGAAGCTTCAGGCGCGAGAGAGCATTTTTGTTGTGATTGAGCAGCCATTGAATATTGCTTGTCCAACTGCTAGCTGGTGCATGACTGACTCATGCGTTTTATTTTTGTAACTAATAAAGACAAGACAAAGTTGAAGAGCTGAGCTTCTGCAATTTTCTCCTACCACTATAACCAACCTCACACGTGGTATCAGAAGTTAACCAGGGAATGCCTCCTAAAAAGGGCCGGCAGCAGCAAGTGGATGACTGTGTGGAGGAAAATACAACAAATGATATGAAATATACTGACCCCCAACCAGGAGTTAGTGTAAGTGCTTCAGCTGATGCCAGCTTGGCCACATTGGCAAGGATGTTTGAGAGCTTCATGCACGTGCAAATGGAAATAGATAAAAGACATGAGAAGGAATCTGCCAAGCAAGAACAAAAACTTGGTGTATTGACTCATCAGGTCACACAGCTGCAACTGGATTTGGAGGCCTCCAGGTCTGGTCAGTCAGCTCAGGAGCACTCTGGAGTACCAGGAGGGGAACCCAAGTTACAAAGGTTGGAGGATTCGGATAATATTGAACATTATCTTACCACTTTTGAAAGGCTTGCAGAGGTTTATGGTTGACCACAACAGCAGTGGGCGGTCCGTCTTATTCCATTGTTAACAGGGAAGGCCAGGTGTGCTTTTGGAGCCATGAACCCTGCAGATACTAAAGACTGTTTTGTTAAGGAGTGCAATACTAAAAAAAATACAAAATTAACAGAGATACCTACCGCCAAAGGTTTCGTTCCTGTGAAATTCCAGCAGATGAATCTCCTCATGAGTTGTATACTTGCCTCAAGGACTTATTTTGTAAGTGGGTTCAGTTTGATTCATGTAGCAAGGAGGAACTGATGGATAAAATGGTCCTAGAACAATGTCTGGGAGTGCTGTTGCCAGAGGTAAGGGCTTGGGTTAAAGAACATAACCCAGAAACTTCTGAGGATGATGCAGACCTTGTTGATGCCTATGTGACTTCTCACAAAGGACCAGGAGTTTATTGCTTTGCTGGACAGTTTCAATCATCTGGAGGTACGTCTGAGGGGCCTGGTAAAGGTGGTGGTTCATTTACTCACACTTCAGGTCATACTAAGAGGCCATCAGTATTAGATTCTTTCAGTCGTAAGGGTCAATCAAGCAATAAAGCTGAGGTGGTGTGTCACAACTGTGGTGAAGTTGGTCATATCTGCCCCTTTTGCCCTCTTAAAAAACCTAAAAGTACAAACATGTGTTATGTTCCAAGACCTGAGCGGTTTGCTTCTCAAGATGCGTCTCTTGTGGCACCAGTATTAGTGTCCTGGTGAATGCAACATTGTTACCTGCACTATCAGACACAGGTTGCTCACAGTCCCTTGTGCAAGCTAAACACATTCCAAGAGGGTTGTGGGATGTGGAAAACACACTCCCATTGGTGTGTGTACATGGACATAGTTCAGAAGTGCCAACTGCTGAGATCTATGTTGAAATTCATAACCAACCTTATCTTATGAAAGTTGGCGTGACCCCAGACTTGCCTTATCCTGTTTTGTTGGGAACTGATTTTCCGGTGTTGTTGGATCTTATCCTGGAGAGTAAGAACAAGTTGTGTGGAGTTGTTACCAGGGCTGGCACAAAGAAATCTGGGGAAAAAATCACTAAGTCTGTTGCTGTTCAGTCAGAATTTGGAATTCCACATCCTGCTGAGCCTAATTCTGTCGTGGCAGCTCCAACTGTTTCTGGTCTGGATGCTGAGACCAGTGACGTGTTACAGTTAATGCCATTTTACAATGAGCAGGTGGATCATAGCTCAGGATGCAGTCAGGAGGACAGAATGGAGAGACGTAGGGGGCAAATTGAGGAGTTATTGCTTCAGTCAGCAGAGCAATCAGAGCAAGAAGTTGAGGCTCCAGAACTTACTGATGAGTTCACAATCTCTGGTGATATGTAACTTTAACAAAAGAACGATCCCACACTTGTTGAGTGTTTTCAGAAAGCAGATGCTAATTCCAGTTTTCTTTCTGAGCATTTTGTGTTGGAAAATCTCCTCTATAAGGTTTCTGATGGATGTAAATAGCTAGTTCTTCCAGAGGGGCCAAGAGTTGAAGTTATGAAGTTAGGCCACACTATCCCATGGGCAGGACATTTGGGTTTAATGAAAACTTTCCACAGAATAAGCAAGAGGTTTTATTGGCCAGGAATGTACACACAAGTCAAAAAGGATTGCTAAGCATGCCCAGAATGTCAACTCACGGCAGGAAAAGGTACGCTTCTGCAATTTTTTTCCTACCACTATAGCCAACCTAACAGGTAGTTTAGCTAAATACAGTTTCAAAATCAAACAAACAAAGGGAACAGGTCATCATTACCATGTAACTCAAAGTCAGTAACATTTCTGGAATAACTATCTGTCCTGGGAGGAAGTGCTGAGAAATTTCCTTCTCAGCAAGATGTTTTGCATTGGAAATTAGTAATCACACACTCATGTATTAAGTTTAAATATTTTTTAAAAAGTTGAGAAATATGAATACACACACATACACACACACACACACATATATAGATATATACATATATAACATATGTATAATATATATACATATACATAAATAATTTTGCCTGCTGTTGTACAACTGGAACAGACAACAGGTGAAAATTAGAGACAATTAACTAGACAATCCCCATAAAGAAATAATCCTACAGGTGCAAGAAAATGCTTGGTCTCATGTGGTTGGAGTGTGTGAGTAGTTCCTGCATGACAAAGGCATTCATGCTGTGGACTGGCCTGCCCATTCACCAGACCCAACTGCAGTCGAGCACTTCTGGAACATTATGTCTCGTTCCATCCACCCATGTTGCACCACCGACTAGCCAGGAAATGATGCAGCGATACCATTGTGGTTCTGAAGCAGATACAGAATGAGTCTTTTACATGGACAGTTTAGTTTAAAGTTCTGCAAGATGGTACTGTTAGCAAGAGTAAAGTTATTTCTATCTACTCTATGTGTTTTGTGCCTTAAATTCCACATGCTGTGCAAGCAAACAGCTTATTGATTCAGACAGCCTCCCTCCTCCTCTAAAGACAGACCATGATGGATAGTTTCCAGCAGAGACATCCTGATATTTCTACAAGCAGCAACCTTTCAACAGCTGATCTGGATAATCTGCAGAAGCTGGAAATGGTGGTAAGTAAATGTAGCAAGTAACTAAAGTGCTTTGTTCTCGAACTGCAGATACAAAACTGCTTACAGGAGTATTAAAAACATGATTAAATGTCCTGCCATAGTGCATTATGAGAAGGCTAGTGTATATCAACAACAGCTGCGAATGCGGTATTCTGCAGCACAGGCGCACACCAGGGAATGGTGTTCTCACTGCTTCTGTTCGCTTTACACCTCTGACTTCAGCTGCAGTTGTCTGATGACTCTGCCTTAGTTGGCTGCATGCCAGAGAGGCACCAGCAGGACAACAAGGGAGGTCATTGCCAGTCGTGTGGACTGGTATTAGCAAAACTACATACACTGCTACACCAGCAAGACCAAGGAGCTTGTAGTTGACTTCTGCAAAAGAGCCCATCCTCACCCACTGGTGAACATGCAGGGCAGACATTCATAGTGAACTTTAAGTACCTGGGTGTTGCCTCAAAAAGCTGGACTGAACAGGCAAAATGCAGAATTCCTCAGTTTGGTAAAGTTCCTGCAACATCATAAAAGATCTTCATAGTTTGCATTTACACTAACAGAATAAAAGCTGAAAAAAAAAACGTTTTTCAATTAATCTGCACACTGTAAAACATTTCAGTCCAGATCTGAAGAGTCTAAATAATGTAGTTTTTATCAGGACCTTGTACAATGTGGAGAATAGTGATACTGTGGGCACAAATAGCAAAATGAGGAACATGGATTATCAATCCATGAACGTAGATTTCCACCAGCTTTTTCTTCCTTTTTACCCACTGGTCGATTAACTATTTAAGTTAAGCAATTAAAATGATGTATCTAAAAAAGTGGGCAGTGGGTAAGACAAATGCTACACAGAACCTAAAGCTGAGAAACCATCTCTCAGTCGCTGCCATTGTAACTTTGGGGAGTATCACAAAAACAAAATATGATCTGGAGTTGCATAATGATCTGATTATAGTATTAATATTTGCACTATAGGAAAGAATCCAACAGAAAAACCTTCATGTGTTGTGATGCATTTTGCCTCTGTGTGTAAAAAAAACACTACATACTCTCACTACGTGCACAAAAGTAGCAGAAGGAAACATTTCCTCCATTTCTGTTTGGTTGCCGAATAATATGGTTAACAAGCTTCATGATATATTTTATTTGACTATTTACTGCACTAGACTTTTTCTTCTTTTCCATTGTGTGAATGCCTAACAGGCATCTTATTGGTATGGCTACGGGTCCCTGCTCTTGAGTGGGTGCTGTGTTTTTCTTTTCCTTGGCTCTGGCTGCAATTAAGGGGAGGCTGTATGACAAACCCCACGAGAGAAGGTGCATGTCTTTGAAAATTAAGTGAAAACAAAGTGGTGTGAGTGGGTGGAGAGTCGTAGAAATAAGACATGTAGATAAATTAAGCAGCATATTTAAAATACATCTACTTGAGCAATTATGACACTTCTATTGTAAAATAATACACAGACCTAATTAGAGATGAAGGCATGAGAGAAACTTAATTAGGGGTCAAATGATTTCTTTTCTTTCCTCTGACAGCAACGTGTATTTACTGAAAATACAGAAAGAGACCATAAATGAGCTCTTTGAGTTTCAACTTGTATCTAATAGAAGCACCAGCAAAGTCAAAGATACGCAAAGGGGAAAAAAAAAAAAATCAGGTAAACATCTTATTTTATGAGGCATAAAATCTGAATTTCTGTTGATGAGTCCTTCCGTGTTTGGCGTATAGGAAAGAAAGTTGAATGAAAGTGCTACAAAAGTTATTAATCTGATAAAGTTGGTCCACAGTACGCTGATGGACCAGAATTATTATTAATTATAATCTTGTTTTGTACATGGCTTTTTGTGAGATGTGGAGAATCTGTGCTGCGCTTCAAGAGCAAAGCAGGTTACCAGAGTGGTATGGTGGTTTTTAAGCAATCTGTTTTTCCAACTGGTTTTCTGGAAAATACCAATAGAGTTGTCTTTAACCAGAGAAATGATTCATTTGTTTTATTCTGAGTTACAGTTCAAAATTTATTTTGGCCATTTGATTGGACGGCCGTTCTTGTCCCGGCATGCATCAGCAGGAGGGGAAGTCAATTATTGAAGGTAATATGCTCAAAACTGTGATGCGGCTGACTGAGTGTGAAAACATTCCAGATATCCTTTGGTTTCTTACTCTATGAAATTTCATAATAAGTACAGTCAAATTCACAGCTCACGTTCTCTCTGGTGATTTTTAGATGATGCTGATGTTATAAAATCAGAATTTTATAAGATAGCAGCAGCTTACAGGAACCAAGTAAAAAAGGTGTTATTGGACTTTCTAATTCAAATCTGATGCATTTAGATCTTTGACAAACAGGAAAAAATATATGATTGAAACCAGTTTATTTGAGGATTTAGTAATGACAACACACACATCAGCTTTACTGTTTTAAGAGAAGAAAACTGCAGGATCAGCAGAGTGCCTCAAGCCATTTCTGCTTAGATGAGTGTCAACATGCCGGAATAGTTAGATCTCCATCCTCATTATTTGTATGTTTATAGAGTTGTAATTGTAAAGAACAAATCCAAATCTATTGAACAGCTCTAATACAACAAAAACAACATGTACCTGCAAGCTGTTTTTTGTAAAACTCTATAAAAGTCTCAGCACCCAGCTGTGAGAATATAGAGGACATGCAGCGGTTACAGGTTTCAGCTTTAAAGGGTCTTTATTTGACAATTACGGTTTTGTACAGTAAAGGATTTTAGTTTGGCACACTTCCTGTGAAGTTGTGGTTGGAAGAGGTTGGAATTGCAAAGTGTTTCTGAGAATGCTTGTCCTCTTGAAAGTCAAACTGAATTGTAAACAAACATGGTGCAAACAAAATGATGTTCAGGTTTCATGGTGAAGCACAGATGTGTTCATTCAGTTCAGTATTTTGATCATGCCAGTCCATAAAAAAGGCAATCTTAGACATAAACATTCTGTTACTCAATTAGCTACAATCCAGTTGACAGTCCAGTTCAACTCAACTCGTAATCAAATCAATACAGTTCAATCAGTGTTATCAATGAAAGGAGATCCCAGTAGGGATCAATAAACTCTTTCACTAAGCTGAAACATCCATTAGAAGTAAGAATTTTAAGTCAAAAAACAGGCGGACGATAAACAAACAAGTCTTTGTAATGGCCCGTCCAACACCCCCACACTCTCCTTCTCAGCATGACTCACTACAGAGAGGATGGGGTTAATTTCCAGCACTCATTCAGCTCTGCTTTCTCTAACCATGATGTAGGAAATCATTCTTACCATTAAAATAATCACCCTATCCAGCAGCTCTCCCGTCTCGCAAAGCGCTTCTTTGCCCCCGCTTTCTTCAGACGCAGTAAACAAGCTTATAGTCTAGTTCAGTTCCAGAATTACAGATGTGTTTGAGTCTTTTGCTCCTACAAACATTAAAAACAAACTCAAGTAATACCTTCTCTAACGATCTGATTTTTAATACCTTAGATAAATAAGCTTTTTTTTTTTTATTTAAGCTCATCCTGTCCATGAACATCGGGAATATCAAAGAGCAGCTCAACAGATGGTTTCTGGACACATTAAACATTTATTAGCAGCTTAAAGACAGAGGAGGAGGAAAATCATGAGAGAAATACAGTAAAGTTCAGAGAGAAAGACACAAGCCTCACGGAGAATAAACAGCCGAATGCATTTTGCACATGAAAAGACGAGATTACCAAAAATCCTTTCGAGTTAAGTTGTTAAAGCTTCTGCTGGAGCAGGAGAGGCACTGACAGCATGCAACAAGCCGACACAGTTAGTAGCAACCATAAGTACTGGACTGCTTCACAGTCAGTCCTTTAACTGACAGGAGAAATATAAAACACTTTCTGAAAGTCACATTTTTCGGAACTGTGCATCTCATGGTGAAAAAGTCATTTACAGGTCATATAAATCATATCTGCATGAGATTACACCTTAATAAACACTTTGCTGAAAATGGCAACATTTCAATTTACAGTAAAAAATACAAGATGGAAAAAAATTAACTGCATACCTTTGCATTTTTTCCAGTTTTTCTTCACTAAATACATGATTCCTCACAATGTGGGCTGCATACACACTCATTAACATTGTAACTCAGCACCCTGTGTCCAATGGTGCATTTAATTTAGTCTGAAAATCAGAGTTTTTTAGTCATAATGGTAAAAACTAATAGTTTTTCACATTTTCTGTGGTAATAAAACAAGTATTATAGAAGACGTTGCGCATAAAAACACCTGACATTATGTTCAGTGCCCGGTTGGGGAGTGCTGTGTATGTGTCTTTTTTAATCTATCTATTCATTTTCTTTACCTCCTTGATCTAATTCAGCATGGCACAGGGAGCTGGAGTCTCTCCCAGCGGCCGTTAGGCGAGATACAGGGTCTACCCATTGGTTTGCCAATTTCACACTCACTCCTATAGTCAATTTAGAAACACCAATTAACCTAATATGCATGTTTTTAGAGTGTTGAAAAAAAGCCAAAGTGCTGTGAATGTTGTTACGAGGCAGTGGTGTGCTAACCCCATCGTGAAAAGCACCAACACTGGAAACTAAGAAATTCAGACATCCCATATGAAACAAAACCCACCATTTGTATTTTTTATAAAGACAAAGAGAATTTTTAACTGCATGATAAAGCAAGATGTTGTCACTCTTCATGTGTAAAGATGCAATCAGAAGGTTTAAAAACATCCACATAAAACTTAAAAGTGAGATTTGGCTCCGTTTTCCTGAAATATGGTGCAAAAGAAAGCAAAGACAATCTGATTAGGTGTAAACACATGACTAGAAGCAGCAAACATTGCTGGAAACCACAGGTGCCATCAACAATCACTCGCAACCAACGAAAAAGAAGCATTTGCTTCCACAATCTAGATTATACATATCAGATTTTTTTTTTTAAATTAACTTAGTTTAAAAAGATAAATTAAAGTCAATCTACTTTTTTTCCCACAGTATTTTTCACAGTTTTGCTGTTTCATGTGCAGAAGCAGAATAAAATCAAGCCGCATGCACACTGTCTTCATAAAAACGATCAATCTGACTGGAACAGGAAAAAGGCAACAACTTGCTGTTGAAATAATCACCTCAACAATTATATTTGTGCTTCTTAAAATAGGAACAAATCTTAGAATTTGGTGAGAATGCGAGGTGAATTTGCTGACTTAAACAGACTAAACACTCCCTTAATTTCTCTTACACAGTCTTTCTGTACAATAAACTGCGTAGAAACATCAAAGATCTCCTTTTGTCCATTTGAGGCTTCTGTATAACAGTTGACATGCTGCCTCTGTATTCTTATGCTGACTTACTGATCTTTTGTCCCAAGTTTGAACGCTTCCTCATTGCTCACAGAAAATGCTGACGGACAGGTTTACACAAAACGACCCTCTTGCTTTAAAGTTATGATGGCAGGTTCATCATATTCAGACAAGATACTGCAGTGATAAATCAAAGCTTCCAACTGCCTCACTTGCAGCGAACAATGTGATTGACAGGTTCTTTTACATCTGAGAATTTATGTGGAGTCATGGCTTCGCTCGTGTCCCACTATGCATGTGATTATGTAAATGCAACAATTCATTACTCTGTTATCGTTGCTCACCGCGCCAGACTGCATCTTTCTGCAGATTGTATTATAAGTCAAAGGATTCTCAGAAAAATACTCTGACCCGAGCCGTTAAACAACATGTTTTGTTTACTGAACAAAAGAAAAGATCAAAGAAATTCACATAATTCTAAAATTTAAGGTTCTTTTCAATGTAAAAGATAATGACATAAAGAAGCTCATATAATTTCCTAATTTGGTGTAATAAATCAAGACATTCAGCTCAACTTTTAGAAGATTTCATCTTTACAAAACTTCAGAAGTTTCAATCTTTAAGTGTTTAGAAATATAAATACAACCCTAATTCCCCAAAATTTGGGATCCAGTGTAAAATATAAATAAAAATAGAATGAATTGCAAATCCTGTGAAGACATATTCCCAGTAAAGAATAAACATCAATCCAGATGTTAAAACTGAGACATTTTAACATTACATGGAAAATATTAGTTCAGCTGGAATCTGACGGCAGCAACACATCATTAAAAAGACGATCAGCAGTCCTTTTAACATCTGTCTCCTAACATCTGGGAAGTGAGGAGACCAGTTTTAGGAGTTGTCCTATTCTGGTCTGATGCAGAAATTAAATTCATTTTATGAAATTAAAGATATTAATTTAAATATTTCATTTATTCAACGATATGAAATTTAAAGATATGAAGAAATTGCCCTGTGATGGACTGGCAAGCTGTCCAGGGTGAACCCTGCCTTTCACCAAAAGACTGCTGGGATAGGTTCCAGCTTCCCGGCGACCTTTAATCAGACTAAGCGGTTAGGACAATGAATGAACAAATTTAAGAAATTAGTTTATGAATTTCCTTTGTGGGGAGGAATAAAGTATCTATCCATTCATCCTCCCTGAAACAGATGTCTGAATGGGAACAGATGTTGCTCTGAAATCTTTTCAGCATTCATGGAGCCTTTCCAGATGTGAACGGATCCCCCGCCATCGGCACAAATGACACCATCAGAGATGCAAGCTAATGAACTGTCCCCTGACAAGCTGAATGGTCCATCTCCTCTCTAGTGACATGGTGTCCAAACCTCATACAATATATACTACAATATATCTACAATAATAAATATTTTAATTTGATTTAATTGATATTTAATTTAATAAATAATTTAATTTACAATAGTATTTATATTAGCTTAAATAATTATTAAGATCCAAATAAAATAATTAAAATGTATTTAAATAAACTCCTTTAAAAAAGTGACCTGTTTTGTTTTGTTTTTTTGCTGTTGAACCCAAATTAGAAAGTCAGGCAAACCGGTAAAAGTTCATTTGGGGCCCTGCCGCTGCACACAGATTCCTCACTCTTTTCTTTTTTTTTAATGACATTACACACTGTAGATCGTGCACTGACAAACTTCTTGTTTTCAGACATTTTTGCACGAATTTAGACAGTTTGCTACAGTCTGGTGTAATGGGTTACTGTGAGGATCCGTAATTACAGCCACATACAAGGAGCTCTGGACAAATGACCAGTTTATTGGTGAAGGAGAATGAGCAGAGGATCACTCCAGGTGACTGGTCTGCTGAAGAAACCAGGCTCCAGATGGGAGGTAAACGGAAGGGCAAATTACTCGTCCAGGCAAAGACAAGGCTCGGAGATCCAAAGACAAGCAAGGGTCGGTAACCAGAAGATCCGAAAAGTAAAGGTGTAAAGGCAAGTTGGGTAATCCGGGGGCGTGAAGCAGAAGGTCGGCAACTGAGGAACAATCCGTAGAACGCTGGAACACAACTAGACATAAGTCTGATGATTATCTGGCAGAGAAGAGGAGATTGGAGGGAGCTTAAGTAGGCAGAGAGAAATGGAAACCAGGTGAACTGAATGAAACAGCAGAGACAATTAGGAAGCCAACAGGTGGATAGAGTTACCACTGATGAGCGCCAGCCGATCAGGCAAAACACGACAATCTGGTGCACTTCTGTCCATCTCCACAACTCAGATGCTCCATTGCTCTAAAATTCTCCTTTTATACTCGTCTTACTCACCTGCTGCCAGTTCGCCTAATTAGTTGGCAAATGCTCCTCCAGGTGGTTTTAATTTGTGCCAATTAACTTTATGGCCTTTTTTCCTTTCCTTGTTGCTACTATTTGTGATGTGTTGCTGCCATCGAGGTCATAATGAAGTAATATCAATATGAAATAATAAAATGCTATTTCATTCTATCTGGAATAAAATATGGGCTGATGATATTTGCAAACTATTGCATTAAATTATTTAAATTGTACATGCTTGATTTCCAATTTCCTCAGTTTCTTAACTTAAAGAAAAAGTACACTTTAAAATAAAACAGGTTGTTTCAGATTTGTTGATTAATGTTGTGCTTATTTGAACATAATAACTTGCATTTTTTATTGTAATCTATAAAAATGAAAGATGTCATTCCAACGCTTTTATCATGATTCAGAACCATAATTTCATGCGTCATATAATCCATAAACCACCGACTGCCACTGTGCTAAATTAAAAGAAGAATATTTTAGTCATTTATGGCGTTTCTGACAGTAGATACATGCAAACTGTTACGTTTGCACCTTTTTTTCAGGTTTTCTGTTGATTATCAGTTTAACTGTTTTTTTAATGGAGCTCATTTTTGGTAAACATGGTAATAATGATGATCATTTTAATGATGATAAAAATAAAATAAACATCTTGGAACACATAAAGTTTGCAGAATTCTCCCTGTGGACATAAGGATAGAATGCGTTAAAAGCTAAAGCTTTGGTATAGCACGTCCACAATCCGGTGTCTGAACAGACTTTTCTGCTGCTGTCCGCCATATACACGCCATTCACAGCTAAATGAAGGTTGTGGAGATACTACACTACACCGACTGTAGATCCAAACCACCTGTTTCAAAAAACAAAGTTTCATCACTTCACAACATTTCAACAGATTTTTTCACAGCAATCATGCTACAGGTGGCACCACGGTTTTCTTACAACGTTTTTTCTTGTGTATATATCTTGTGTATATATATATATATATATGTATATATATATATATATATATATATATATATATATATATATATATATATATATATATATATATATATACATACATATATATATATATATACATACATATATATATATATATATATATATATATATATATATATATATATATATATATATATATATAATTTTTTTTTTTTTTTTTTTTTTTTTTTACACTGCATTTTTAAGTTTTTTTCTTTCAGTCAAACTTAAGAGAAGCCTTCTGGGGATTTTGGATAATGAAGAGTGTAACGGTGTTTCCTGCCATGAGAGACAGCGAACAGGCCTTTTTGTTTACCTTTCATCTTCACAATTTCTCACCAGCCTACCTGATTATCCTCCTTTGACTTTTGTTCTAATGTCAGCTGTTTTATTCAGCTGTCAACAGCCTTTAGCATACTGTTGTGGCGTCACATGTCAAAGACTTTAGCAAGCGTGCAATTCTTTTGTTTTCTATACCTGCAGCTTAGGCTTGCAGCTTGAGTCCCACTGTAGCTCCAACTGGTCTTGCAGACATCACTGATGTGAGTGCATTTTGGTTACTCCTGCTGGCATGATCACAAACAGAATGACCACTTGCATTCATCATCACCGTTTTTATATTTGCCCCCCTATAGCTCCATTGGAATACAGTCTTTTTGGTGATTTGCTTCCATCTTCAGAGCTTAAATCGCACAAGAGAGTTAATCGGTTGAACAGTTCCACCTGGTGACTCCAGTCTTTCTTGACTTTGTTGGCTGCTACAGTGTTTCTTCTTCATCTTCACCTGTTGCACTTGTATATAGGACTGGCGGGTTCTCCTGCAGTGAGATATCATCCACTCTCTTAGGACCACTGTCCTCAGGTTCTTCAGGTATGGATGGATCAGAGTTGGTGATTACATACCCCGGGAGGGTGGCGTGAGTGTTGATCGTAGGGGGACCTGAGCTCCAGTAAACGCGGCTGGAGGCGAGCGTGGTGGAGCGTGTGGAGATCCCACCCCCGGCCAGGTGGGACTGACTGCTGGTGCTGTTGTTGTTAAGACCCACAACCACAGAGCCGTAACGGTAGCGGCCGCAGACCACCGGGCCCTCCCACTCAAACGCCAGGTTCCAGCGTGTCCATGTTTTCTTTATTTCTGTCTGGACCTGTGACAAATTAAGCAATAAAGACAAAGTAAGACCAGTATTGTTTTTAATATAACTTCAAAATAAATCTGAAGTTGGTACAAGTACAGTAACGCTTCATTTTGGTTTACATATTTGTAGTAAAACATAAAGAAATGTTATTGTCTACAAATGAATTATGTTTATTTTATTACACTGCTAAGAAGTGCAGTTAGCAAGTACTCCAGTAAGACCATTCTCCAAGTTCAGAGTTTATATCTGTCCTTTAAATTATGATTTAATAATTCTTTAATAATTAAGAGAGTTCTTAAACAAACATTAAGTGTTATAAGATGTGTTTTTACAGTTGGTTAATTGAACTAGACTCAGTTCAGTGTGATATAGCCTTTAACATCTTTTTCACAAAATATGAATCTCTCTTTGTAAGAAAAAACACTAACTATTCTAAATAAAATGAAATAACAAGCTATGTTTTATTCACAGGACCAGGTGGCTGTGGTACTTTTAGTGCAGAAAAAAAAATAAATAAATAAAAATGTACCATTCCCATTACACTGCCTTAAGCTGTTGTTGGTAAAATAGGCACCTGGGTGGGGTGACATTGGCATGATCACTCTACTCCGTACACGTTCCACTGCGTATGTTCTGTAGGTGACGTGTATTCATGCGTATAGATGTGTGTGTGTGTATATATGTGGATATGTATGGTTTTCTCTCTCCCTCTCTCTACAAGGTGCTTTCTGTCTCCTCTCTACTCTGTCTGCTTCTTCTCTTTTCCTTTCTCTGTTCATTTTCTATCCTCTCCGGTCGGGTCCAGCAGTACCATACAAACGTTGTGATACAAACACTTATGCTAAATAAACAGAAAAATAAATTATGAATAATTATATCTATAAAGCTTCCCTTGGCAAAGTAAGTCTGCTCAGCAGAATACAGCATCCATACAATCATTCTGCATGCTTAAATGCTGGACAAGACAAAAAAAAAATACACACCCCACCCCCCCTCAAACAAACTGATGGTTTGTCACCAACAAACAAAAGAAAACAACAAAAAATGCTATAGTTATTTATATTACTTTTTACATCTTTGCCTGGATGTGTCCAAGGTAAAGCTGGGAAAGGTTTTTACAGCCTTCATCTTGTGTGTTGCAACTATAGTTAATGCTAGTTTTATTAGCATCAAGGGGTTTAGCATGTCTCAACAGGTGTGTTATACTGACACTACACAGTCAAAATTTGACAAATTTTTGTCCAGAATTTCTTTTCTCTCATAAAATCAATTTAATTTCCAGTCATGACAATGTGCTAAATCCTCTCGGTGTGTATCTTTTGACACGTTTGGTGTTAAAATGTCACCAACAATTTTAGATGCATTCGCGTTTTCACTTGTGAATTTAAGCGAAGGAGTCAACAAATGGACCAGCTTACGCATTGGATAAAAAGCGTGGAGACTTCCTTTAGCATCCTGTTTAACTTTCATCAGAAACAACGGTGTTTGATATGGAAGAATCTTCTGACAGAAGAACAAATCCGATTTTAAATGGTGTAACTCCACCTTTCGGAAAATCCCAGTGAGATCCCACTTTATGTTACCACCATTTAAAGGGAAAGAATCTATTTATGGTTTTTGCTTTTCACTACCTCCAGTGATAAACGATGTGAAAGTAAAAAAAAAACACTCACCTCTCCATTGCAGTAGCAATAAATGATGGAAACAAAGAAGCCCTGCAAAAGAAGAGGCTGATATGTAACTTTGGAGTTTGCAAAGCGTTACGCATCAAATCGTCACAGCGATCAAATCTTAAATGTCTAAAGTACAATGACTTATCTGATAAAGATACCAAACAGGTAATAGAATTGTCTTTTTGCTTTTTTTTTTATCCACTAGAAATGAAAGAAACTATGATTTCTCTGGTTCTGTCTGTTCCGACCTGCTTCACTCTGTGTTCCAGCTTCACGGCATGACAGCAAGAACTGAAGCGAGAGTTTCTTTGAAATGCTGAATTACAGAGAGACAGGAAGCTGTCTTTTTCTGTTTGACTGTACAGCCTATTATCACTCCTGCTACAGGGATTTCAATCTGCTCATATTATCACATCATGGATGTTTCACATGCTTCCACGTGACTTTAGTACAGATCTACCCATGGGGATTGAAGCGACCTTGAACTTTGAACTTTGTTTTTCTTGTGCATCTGCAGTGTTTGCATGTATACATGTGAACCTGTGTCTATGGTTACCTGGATATACTACTTCTTGTCGAGGTTCATGCATGACTGTATTGAATTTTTTTTTTTTTTTTTACTTTATCTTTTTTGTTTGGCACAGACAAATAATGAAATGTGCTATTTAGATATAATTGCTACTATTTGTGGGGAAAAAATCACTAACCATAAAGATTTTTTTAAAGTAATTATGTGGTATAAAGTAAGTTAAACTCCCAGTTAATTGCAAATATATAACTATAAGGTATTACATCACTAAAATTAATATTAGTTTATGTAATATTCTCTGAAGTCATAGATACACTACTGTATGTGCATGTACTTCTGCAGTGAGTATGTTTGCAAACCCTGGTAAATCACTAATATCATTGAAATGTCGCACATCATAGTAGCCAAATCATAATAAAAATGAACACAAATAACTTTGCCTTTCAAAATTTTTCTTTGTTTTCTTTAGAAATACTATGACTTTGAGTTCTACTGTTCTAAAAATAAATGATGAAAGTTACACAGAGAGCACAAATACAACTGCTCTGATGTTGGACTAATACAGTGTTTCTCAAATCTGGTCCTCAGGCCCCCCCCCTGCCCTGCATGTTTTATAGGCAACCCTACTTGAAACACACCTGAATGAAATAAAGGGATTGTTAACAGGCTGCAAAGAACTTGATGAGAAAGTTCAACAGTCTGACTCAGGTGCTTTGGAGGAGGAACATGTCTAAAACAGGCAGAGTGGGGGGGGGGCATGAGGACCAGAACTGAGAAACACCGGACTAACACATAGATAGAACATAGATGCTCCTGAACTTCACTGCTGATGTATGTTTAAAATGAACGCGTCATCTGGTTGATGTTACTTTAATAGGAAATTCACCTCTCTCTCTTTATTCATGGCGTAAGCCGTTATGGAAGCACCATGACAGTCTGCTGTCTTGACGCTGCAGCTTTCAGTTTCTTTTAGAAAAAAATGTTCTAGAAAAACATTCCTGAGCTTCAGATTCTGCTTTTAGGGAAATGAAGGATCCTCAGATCTACTAAACCACATGTTACATTGCCTTAATGGAAATATTTATACCATACATAAATGAATTGTTGGCAAATGTGGTGAGAAAGACAGCTGCATGTTTTTCCTTGCTATGAGGTGAATCCTCTACAGGGAGAATCTCGATGATCTGCAGAGTGTCATGTAAACGACAAGTCATGTCATTTTACTCAGTTTACAGTAAAGAACCTGAGAACAGCTCTGACAGAGGAATCATATCCTCCACAGTGTCAGCATAGTACATATACTCTTGTACTGTTATTGTATCTTGTAGGAAAAACACACAGTACAGATTGTACTTGTCGTCTTCTTTCCATTTTTCAGAAAAGCCAACTCTATATATGAGGAAAGTAAAACGGCTTTTTCTTGAGTTAATAATATTTCTTCCACACTTCTTTTTAATATTTACATTGTAATTATTTAACTAATAGCTCATTACTGAATGTTTGTTAAAGGCTTGGATGGTGCTCAGACAAGAGCATAAAAAAATACCTAATAAAGAGTAAGCCTCTTTATATTGGCCGTTATCTGACTGATGTTCAGAGGTTTTCTGTTTAGTATTCATCCATCACAAAAACAGCCAAATAAATTCTGTGAAACAGGGAACCAGTGGAAAGTCCACTGGGATTCTGGTAGACATATGCAGTGTCTTTGTTTAGTTTAGAATGGGCATTACTTTAGGTCGTCCGTGAAATTTAGCATTTGAGACTTGAGAAATTTGAATTTGAGACTATCTCTATTTAAAACAATTAGACAAATAGTGGGCTTGTCCTACGTTTGTGATGTTTTTAATTAATCTGGTTTTATTGGTTTGTTGGATGGATTGATGCTGGCAATTTATTATTTTTTGACTCACAGAATAAAACAGTCATTTAATTGCTCGTTATGGAAAAAAAATGTGTTTTTGTTGAACCTGATGATGCATTTCCAAATGCAAAGATAGTGGCAGAGTCACATGCAAATAAATCCCATCAAATTTATCTAAAAACTACAGATGTGAAATAATTGCTTGAGGGTTTAACAAGTCCTTTCCAACTGACTGAACTGCTGTAGCCATCAGTAAGAATTATGTCTGCTCCATCTGTGGCATATTTTAAGTTATGTTTATGCATAGTTCATGCATTTTGATGCTAATACTAATAAGGTGAATACCCACACAGACATCTAGCAAGATATGGTTGGGATTATAAAACTTTTAATATCTTATGAACCAAGTGATCCCTACAGACTAAACATGAAGTCAGTGTGACTCATGTTTTCCTGTTTGTGAACTCTTCTCTTCTTAACGTGAACAAGCTTAATAGATACAACATATGTAGGCAGGTATATAAATATGTAATTATACAAGAAAAAACAGGATAAACAAGGCTGACGGATGACGGTGGACACATGAAGAGACCAGGTGATGACACATTTAAGTCAGTTTTTAATTTGTGTGGGGTTTGTTTTTTAATCTAACCCATTGCTGAGACTGGCCCTTCATCATTTTCTGCTCCTCTAATGGATTGAAGCATCTGAAGATGATGGAACACCTTTTATCTTTGGCCAATTCATTCAGTCTAAAAGAGGACTTACTGTACTTCTTTCCAGCTCAGTATCTTTATTCTTGGTGAAGTAGGTTTGCATGATTCACAGTTCACAGACCCTTTTTGGAGCCCCCACAGTTGTCCAAAACAAGCTGTTTCAACACACATCTCTTTCAGCTCCTTCACCTTTTGTTGTACTGAAAGCTTAGAAATCAAAGTGCAAACTCTGAGGTAACAGAGTCTTATTTCTGGCAAATAACCGTAGCTTATTAAACCTACTCACACGTATTCGTAGGTTATGTCAACGTCTGCACCAACATGAATCTTTTTGAACTGGTTTTTAGGAACCACAGAACTCATCTAAAAAGAGACATCATCATCATCATCATCTTCATCTAGAGCTCTAGCTTACTTAAAGTCATTAGGAAAATTTAAATATAATACCTTTAGATTTTGCCAGCCTAATCCATTTTTTAATTCTTATTCATCTCTTAAAATCATTGTAATAACTGCATAAAGTAGTATTGCACAGATAACACATTTATGGTGTGTCTTACCAGTAAATACAGCTTCTTACAAACAATAATGTATAATATTTATATAATGTAATTATTTATTAAACATACAATAAATGCAGGAGTAAGTGAAAATGTTCAGATCGTGTAGCGATAAAACAGGCCTGATCATTACCCTTCCACCACCATGCTTGGTATCTGGTGTTTGTGCTGATATAATGTGTTTGGGTTTCTATAAATCTTCATTTTAACTGAACGTCTCCACTCTGATCATCTGATAAAGAAATATGGTTCCAGATGTGGTTTGTTCTGGTGGAACGCTGCAAACCAAAGTGCTGTTGTTTTCCTTTTGCAACCCTTCCAGAGAAACTCCACTTATAAGTCTTTTTCATGAACTTTTATATTTAACATGCTAACTTCCTTGTGATAGACTGGCGACCTGTCCAGGCTCAACCCTGCCTCCCGCCGGAAGACAGCTGGGATAGGCTCCAGCTGCCCAGCGACCATTAGTCAGACTAAGCGGTTCAGAAAATGAGTGTATGAACGAATGAATGAATGAACTGAGGAACTGCGTCTGACCTTGCTGGGACACCTACTCCTGGGAAGATTAGCAACTCTCTTCTGTGTTTTCTACATGTGAATAATAATTGCCAGCATCATATATTGGACTGGAAATTGTTTTATAAAACTTCAAGGACTGAAGTTTCAGCCAATATTTTTTCAAGACCACTGCTGGTGTTTTTCCTCCTTGGCGTTGTGTTTACACACACCCTAACAGGAAGCTTCTCAATTGATCTAAAGAACATGGTCTTTCCTTCCATTTCGTTCTGTACACAAATGTTTAAACACAGACATTCCACACATTTAAACATTGTCGACATCACAATGATTAACAGGAATAAACCCAACAATACGTTGTGATGCGGCGTTTAATGTGACTGGAACATCAATGACGTGTTGCGTCTGAAGTGGCTTTGGGTTTCCCCAGCGGACATGGCAACACATGATAAGTTAACAACCCCTATTTATCTCTGTAACGAGTCCGCATCAGTGCACATCCCTAATAATCCGCTACCTCTGAGGATGAACTCGCTACGTGGTGTCGCGGGGTTCCTGGTGACGTCTCAGAGATAACCAACGGGAATGTCCCTTAGTGTGTGTGTGTGTGTGTGTAGTGACGTCGGTCGGCAGCCAATGTGACGAGGCCGCTTTGTCACACCTTCTAATTGAAAGAGTGTTTTTATTTTCTCACATAGCAGTGAATTGGTCAGTAGACTGGATTTATGTTTCACTTGTCCTGTCTTGTTGATAGCTAAAAGTGCCTTATTGAGCTACTTTTGTGTTTTTGATAGATGGAGTACATTTTAATCATAAAAGCTTTATGAACCACAACCTCAAACTGCAGAGTTTACATTTTCTACTCTACTTTATGTACTTTTGGTCACATTTTGACAGCATTTCCTTGACAGCAAACTTTGATAAGACCAGCTATTATTTTATTTATAAACTTTTCTCACAGGTTGATCGCCCCTTTTCAAAACAGCACAAAAGTAAATAAATAAATAAAATTTGATTACTGCCGTTTGCAGTTACAGTTTCATCCTGATCTCAGATGCATTTTGTTGGCTTGGGCTGTGCCAAAAGTTACTTTCAGCTTTTCATTTTATCACGCTTATTTAGGGTGATTGCACAGTTCAGCAGGTAGATCTAAATCTATGATTTCGGGACATGGAGGGGATGAGGATGGACATTTACAGGTACTTTCACTGGGAAACACAGTGTTTTCCCCACAAGAAGCCTGTTTCAGATAAAAATACAGTCTAAAAATGTCCTTTTAAACAAGCAATTGTTAGTACAGTACATGCAACACTTTCAGCAAGTTCAGCAAAATACTCCGTACAGGAACAAGTTCCAGAGATTTTTTTCTTTTTTTTTTTTTTTTTTTTTCTTAAAACATTTTATGTTCTGTCAGGGACACAGAGTTCCTGCATGCTAGTCTGCCTTTAAAATATTCCTATTATGATTTTTATGATGTTTTTACTGGGTAGTTTGTTCAGATTTAAAACTTCATGTCTGAAATACTCGTTTAGTTTATGGAAATACTGCTTTGGATTTTGCCACCATTTGTTTCTATTGAATATCTAAAATGACAATTTCATTGAACGAATCTTCAAAACCTTCCAACCTTTGTCGATACCAGTGGGTGAGCATCTTCTCCTCTTTGATTTCACATATTTCTGCGAGACCAGGCTATTTTCTACTGTATTGATCAATCCTTTATTATCATAAACAAAGGATTTCACACTTGAAGGCAGTTTCCCTCCAAGTATTAGGTGCTTCAATGCTTCAACACACCTTAATCAAGTTAAATAGATCTAAGATCATGTTAAGTTCTTCACAATTATCTGTCCACACCGGGAAGCGTGGAAATGTCTCACCCCTGCAGAACAGTCCCTCGCAGCATCCCTGCTGTTAACAGATAGGAGCTTGCCATCAGAAACACTGACAGCATTTGCAATATTAGTTTATTCAAACCAGTAAAATATGGTTTATTTCTTTTCCTGGGGCTTCCTGAAGCTTCCTTCACAGTTTCTGAGAAATGATTTAATCTTTCTCGAATACTGCAGATAAATGGCATGTTATGGGGATCCTCAGTCCTGGTCCTCGAGGGAAGGTGTCCCGCAGGTTTTTCCAGTCTCCCTGTTGGAACACACACATCTGACTCAGACTCAGACAAGCTCTGCACATGTCTACTAAATACACATTGATTTGAATCAGGTGTGTTGCAGCGGGGACACTTGGGAAGCCTGCAGGACACCAGTCCTAAAGGACCTGGATTGAGGATCCTTGGAAAGAGTTTCCAACAAGCATGTATGGTATAAAAATTATTTTAAAAAAAAAAAACATTAATTTTTTTCTATTTTCTTTATGCTAGATAATTTATTCGAAGTGAAAACATATTGAAATAGTATAAACAGTTTCCAAAGTTTCTTTTTACTTAGGTCCGTATATCAAAGCACGGTTACTGGGGGGGACACAGACTCTTATTTTAAACTTGAAAATCACATCAGCTCTGGAATGAAAAAAAGAGGAAAATCCTCGAGTTTAGTCACAAATTTAAGTCCGTGGAAGAAGTATGAAATTCATATTTTAACACAACCAGCCAGAACGGCTGCTCTTCATGCCTGCAGTGTGTTGAAAGTGCGGCCGCTTACCCCTTTAACTGCAGCAAACAGTGCATTTACCAAATTCTGTCCTTCCTGGTGGCTCCTCGTGTGGCGCAGAATTGATTTATAAAATACTCCTTCTAGCTTATAAAAGTCTAAATGGTCTTGTTCCACCTGACCCTTCTGACCTGCTTCAGCCTCCGGCCTCCTCTCAGTCCCTGACATCTGCCAGTCAGCTGACTTTGGCTTTGACAGGGTCTAGCCTTTAGCTCAGGGGATCGGGCTTTTGCAGTAACACCTCCTCAACTTGGAATTAGTCACCTTTGATTTTCAGACCAGACTCTCATATCTTTCGGTTTTTAAATCTCATTTAAAGGCACACTTGCCCCTACTAGTTTTTCTGTCTTTTTCTATGCGTGTTTATGTGTTTGTGTAACATTTTGAACTAATATTTAAACTAAGATATATTTTTAATGTATTTACTCCCTGTATAATACACTGGTTTAAGGCTGCTGTTCTAAATGTTGGGTTAGCTGACTCTAAATTCTTCATGAATGTAAGCATGAATGGTTGTTTGTCTCTGTGTGTTGGCCCTGCATGCACTATGGACATGTCCAGGGTGTACCCCGCCACTCACCTGATGATTCCCCGCAAGCCTTAATTGTATTAAAGGTGGAGTATGTAAGATTTTCAATAATTTCATAATAAATTAACTAATAAAATAACTACAATCATAATTAGATAGTTTTTTGAACATGTAGGTTCCAGTCTGTTCATATTTGATGTGTTATTAAATTACAAGTTTAATTAATGACGAATGACAAAAAGCATATTTTTTTACTGGTAGGAAAACATTTAAGAAGGGTCTTTGTCATTAATTAAACTTGTACTTTAATAACACATCAAATATGGACAGACTGGAACCTACATGATTAAAAAAAAACAATCTAATTATGATTGCAGTTATTTTTTTAGTTAATTTTTTTTAAATATTGAAAATCTTACATACTCCACATTCAAGCAGTATGGAAAATGAATGAATATTTATAAATGTGGCAATAGCTTTTTTTTTTTTCTTTCATATTTGTATTTTGACATGAAAGGTTGCAGATTCTTATTTATTCACCAAAGCAGTTCATGGTTAGAAAAGGATTTCACACAATGAGTCATAAACTGAAGGCAGAAACATACAGTCTGCACCTGTTGATTAACTATGCCCTGTTCAATAGGAAGTGATGATGCATGGTGTATAATTTAGTTTATTAAGTCACACACAAAAAAACTTAGTAATGAAATAAATCAATCTCATAATCATGCTTCTTCACATCAAAATGAAGCATAGTATTGACTCTGACACACACAGTAACCCTGAGTAATTTATTTATGAGACTATTCTGGCTTCGTTCCTCTCCTGGAAATGAAAAAGCAAAGGTTACAACAAGCCAAGCTGTAGCACGCTCTCAATTTCTAGTCTGTATTAACAAAACTGTGCTTTGTGATTTTTTATTGAGTTAATAATTTATTATCATTAAATCACTGATATTTTACTTCTGGGAAAATAAATTTATTATTTCAGTCTGTCTTACTTGTTTAGCATCTTCAAATTTACTCTATAAAACAAGAATTTATTATTTCTGCTTGTTCAAATGTATTTAAGCAATTAAAAATGTTATGGTTGTTTATGTGTTTTTTTTATGACAAAGCTGCTTTAATCCAATCGTCCAGCTTTCTAGACTTTATATTAAGATAATGAGATGCAGAGGAAGACCATTTTCAAAGTGCATCTATCTCCAGGGTCAATGCTTTTCAATTTTATTTACAATGAAATTATATGAGTTATGTTTCTGGTCATGTTCTGTAGCTCCAACATGTTTTATACAGTTTTTGTATCTTTTGACCTTGACAGAAAAATAATGTTTTACAGACTTAATGCATAATCGGCTCCATAGTTACAACAAAACAGTTCAGTTCTTCCTGCAAAATGCTTGTCAGTGTGTATTTGTAGTGTTTCAGGGCCATCGCTGCTAACGGAGCCCAAAAACAGAAAAGATGTTTCCAGTTGCAATTTTCCAGTTCAAGAGGACCTGAAATGCGGAGCATGCGGAACTTGCTCTAAAATGGCCTTCGGGTCTCTAAATAGCTGAAGTAAATGCTGAACTTGTGACTTCATGGTCAGTTAGGGACGGCACTGATGCATGAACACAAATCATGTCTTTCTGGTATGAATTTGAAAACGTTTTCTTCTTGTCTGCTGAGTAAAATGTAGCTTTTCATTTTGCTTATTTTTCCACTTATATCATATTTTCTCCCTGTGAAGGTTTGTGTTGAAGGTTTCTTCTTCATTCAAATGATCCAACAATCAATAAAAAAAAAGAAAGAAACTGGTAACAAAATCCTTTCCAGCATGTTTAAAATTTGGACATTATCGGCTTCCTGCTACATAAATGTGAGCCTCTTTATTAAGTTTTATTTTTTATTAAACCTTGTATTTATTAGGATCCTGATATAAAAACTCTACATTCTAAGTCACATTCATGATTAGTGCAGGAGCAGATCCGACATTATTATAATTAAAAATGCAGAACAGAAGTTTGTTTTTTCCTCTGTTTAATTGACTTGTGATGTTCACGGGTCTGTGCAAAGTGTCTCTAATGTGTTCGTATCTTAGACACCTGCTGATTAACAACAGAAACAGAAGAGTTAATCAAATAGACAAGTTTGATGTTCACATAGTCACAGCGTTGTGTGGAACAGCGTGACGCCGGCTGCATAAAAGCTGCAGCTCTGCTGTATGTAAATGTGTGTTCACAGTGCACAACATCAGTCCAGTTAGACAACAGATGGAACAGACGTTTGCAGTCTGGAGACGCATATAAAGTGACTCACGTCAGTGCAAACGTAACCCTGAAGAATTTGAACATTAAAATGGAAGAAGTCACTCAACTTTAATACTCTTGCCAGCAGCTATGCTATAAGTGACAAGCTGTAATACATCCACTAAAGAGAGAAAGAATTATGTAAAGAATCTTGACTGACAGACATTAAGGTCATGGCAAGTGAAATGAAATATTACAGGCAGCAGGTAATAAAAGTACATGTTTTTAAGCAGCAACGCTGAACTGTGCTCCTGCTCTGGCTTTGCAGGAAGAGGAACATTTCCTGGTGGAACATTCCTATTAGACCTTGATCTGCAAGAACATGAATTTGTCAAGTGCTGGAAAGTACACATGAATTACCTGAAATGAGTTGAAGAAAAGTTCGCAGTACATGCGAATCTCCCAGCTGGGACCCTGAAACGTATGCGGCATCCCAACAAAGATGATGTAATGGATGCCAAACACCAGCACGAGCACAAGGGTGGACTTTGCCAGCTTCCTACCGAGACAAAAAAAAAACACAAACAACACAAACAGTGTCAAAACGGAGACGTTATTTCACCAAGTAAATTTTAAATTTTGTAGCGTTGACGTAAACAGCCTTAACCACTTGATAACTGAGAAATAAAACAGAGATAAAGACAATTATAAACTGCTGTAAGATGAGCAGCAAACTTTCTGATCATTAGAAAAACAAACTAGCAGTAAATTTGATGTTTTTGGCTTTAATGGCTTGGAAAGCTCAACGTACCATGACTAATGGCTTTCTTATTTTCTCTCCAAGTCGAGCTCATATTCCTCTCTTAACATGAGATGAGTCTTCTGACTGACATGGAGAAGTACAGGATACGATTTCAAACATGTCTCTGCGGAAGACGAATTTCCTATTTGCTCTGTGACAGCTAGTCAGATGAACGAGAAATGTCTCGGCTTACGACTTAGGCTTGGCGTAATGGGAACTCACACTCTCAATTCTTCAATTAATCTGGAGATCCCTGAGCGGAGTAAAGCTTGTTGTTATTCAGTCCTGACTGACTGAAGTCCAGTTCTATGACTTGTATATATATATATATATATATATATTGTATATATATATATATATATATATATATATATATATATATATATATATATATATATATATATATATATATATATATATATATATATATGTACATATATTACTTATGTACATGTATCACTGTGAGCAGTCCACTACTCAGGGAAGTGCTGGGCAACCCAAAGGCACATAAGGATTCACTATTCTGCATTGCCTTTGAATTAATTTCTCAACCATTTTAGATGGCTAGAACGAGTGAGATATTACCGTGGGTCCCTGGAAATTACATATTGCCTGATAAGGCTTTGGTTTCCTGTAAGAACTGTTGATGCCTAAAAAGATTCAAATGAAATTATATAAGTTAAAAGAAGAGGGAGAGAGACATATTTTTAAATTTTTCAAACTACACTTGTAAATATATTTAGAGAGAAATTTTATTCCCAAACTCCCATTGTCAAGCAATACTTACACACATCCACACCCTGCTGTATTTTCACATCAGCAATTATCTGTATTGTTCTCTCCTGCTGGCACTGGCATCAGCGTGTCAGATAAAAACTTCTAATTACAGTGTATCATCTGAAAGCGGGAATGTTTTGAATGCTGCAGGCGAGGACGTTTTGTATGGATGAACGGGCGATTTGTCAGGAAAAATAGTAGCGATCAGGTGCTCGGATTTGACAGCCAAATGCAGCAGGTGCCATATAGACGAAAAGAAAAAAGACAAATAAAGTATGTTAAGTTGGGGCAGTAAAAATAGAACCAAGCAGGTGGGAAAAAACAGAAAAGCTAATAAGTACAAGGGACAGATTGATGGTGGTCAAACCAAACCTTCAGCCTCATGAATAGATTTCGCAGCTTGTTCATAAGTTAAATAAAAACTACAGTTCAGAACAAATGATTCTGTAGTTGTGGGTTTGTTAGTCCTGGACAAAAAGCTTGAGTTGAGGAAACAGATTAACCTTTGACACACATTCATGGGCTCGATTTTTGCAAGTGCTCGACAGCTGCCGGTTCATGAATGCGCCGAAATACAGAACCACAGATCACTGTTGGTGAACCTGCAGGGCCACATTTAGAAGAGAATGATGTGTCTGAAGGGGAACTGTTTGAGCTTTTCTTCACCGAAGAGATCATCGCTCTGTTCGTCCGCGAGACTAATTGCTACGCGGACCAAGTAAAAGATGCAAAGGGGGACAGAGCAGGACGATCTAGTTGTGTTGCTCACTTTGAGTTTCCAGTTAGATGCACCCCTGATCTTCACCAGTAAAAAGTCCTAAAGCAAAACTGTAAATAAATTTTTGTGGGTTTTTTTTTTTTTCAAGAAATATATGCAAAAGACAGGGAAAAGACAAGATGAACATATTTTTTCATTCTCTATTACAACAATAAACAAGAAAGATATGTGTTTTTGAAACAGGTAGGCATGATTTTTTTTTTCTGTTTGTGAAAAAAATGCAGTTTTATAAGGAAAAAAAGGTCATTTTTTTATGCAGTGTGATGAAGGTTAACCGCTTTGTGGCTCACTCTGGAGACAATCATTTCATCCTGCAAATGAATATCAAAGTGCAGATTATTATTGTACTTAGGAATAAAAAAAAAAGTAATTTTTGTATTATTAATCAGATACACTTGTTGAAATGTTGTCTTCAGTCAGAGGTCCACAGCAACAAAGGGCAGTACAGAAGGCCATAACTAGTCACACAAGCCCAACAGGAGCCTTTACAATGAATGTTTGTTGTTGTTTGTAACACAAGATCATCTGCCCAGACCCATTTTCCAAAGCAAGTTAAACACAGCTGAGCTAACTACTGGGTTCAGCTACCCTGGCTAAAATTTAGTCCATCAGCAAACATAAGTTAACACGCTACCATTCATGGTTCGGTTGTCACTCCGTGTGCACCCAGGAGGCATTTGGGCTCTGGGTTGAGCTGTTTGCCACAATTGTTTAGGAATTGCTGAAAGCCCCTAAAACAATTGTTTTAGTTACACAGTATATGTAAATCCGAGAGAAGAGACTAGAAGAATATGACATTTGGTACATTTGTGGGTGCATAGTGAGGCTACATCCACAACATCTGGCTAAATTAAAGAATCTTCCATCTGATGCAGCTGTGTCGGCTTACTGCTGTACTGCCTTTTCATACTGTTTTAGTATAACGCATGGCTGTTTGACGATCTCTCCAGTGTACCTCAGCCCATGCCTCTAGTTAGTTGTGATAGGCTACGTAGTGTTATATATGATGTCATAAATCGGATTCAGATTAATTAAAATGTAGGAATGGACTTCTTCTTTTCTTAGGAGAGCTGTCTGAGTCTTAAGGATGCATGATTGATGACTGTGTTGCACTGAGGGTTTGTGCTATGCGTACCGATGCATGAAAATCAGCCACCAGTCCTGAGTTAACAATGCGTTCCTAATGCTGATTAGGTTCAAGTGAAATTGGGAACACATGCCACACACTAATTTGCTGTAAAGTATTTTCAGTTTACAGCTTATAAGAAGTGGAACATGGCACACTAGAGGTGTGTAGAATCGTACTGCATGCATACAGTAAGTACTGAACACACCCAGTTGTCACTTATATCTCCACATATATATATATATATATATATATATATATATATATATATATATATATATATGTATACTATAGGATTCCCTATAGTTTGGAATCCTAACAAATATATACATATATATATATATATACATACATACATATATATATATATATATATATATACATATATATATATATATATATATATATATAAATATATATATATATATATATATATATATATATATATATATATATATATATATATATATATATATATATATATTTATATATATATATATATATATATAAATATAATGTACATATAAATATATGTACATATAAATATATACATATATTTATATGTATATATTTGTATGGATTCCAAACTATAGGGTGCACCCCAAACTATAGGGTGCAAAAAAGCTCAATTCATACAATTCATACAATACTGTGAAGCGTATGGACCAGATCTAAACTGGGATAGACAGGGCTCCAGACTAACTTTTTGCACTGGTTTGGGTGCACCAACATAAAGTTCAGGTGCACTAAAATAAGCACCATATTTTAATATAGTTTAAAGATTGTCTATTAAATATTACCTGACGAAGGGATACATTAATCTGTTTCTGTCCTGAGTCTGATTATGTAATGTTAGGTATATAAAAATTATATTTATATTTATATTTAATTATATTTTCTTTTCTGTTTTTGTGGCTTTAGATGCATTTGTTGGACAAAAACCTGACAGGAAGAATGCATGAAAGAAAGAGGAGAAACTTAGCCAGGACTCAAACCTGGCTTGGTGAGCTACAGCCTCTGTATATGAGCCAGATGCTGAACCAGACATAAACATCAATTATTGTATTTTATTTATTCTTTTAACATAAAACACAGCAGTCTTTTGCGTCAATACTTTGGTTGACAATGATGTTACTTTTATGTGGATCTCTGCAGGAGAGCCTCTCTGTAGCTCAACCACACAGGGTTTGATGGAGGCTGCTGTTGTTGCTTGGTGAGACACCCTCCTTGTTTTTCAGTCAGTTTCTATCTTCAGCCTCCTGCTTCCACAAAAACGGATGCAGCATCCCAACTTCTTTAACTGCAGGCCTCTCAGCCACTGCTAAACGTCTGGAAGAGACTTGATCCCCAAACGTGCAGGTGACATCATATATGCAAGAGGCTACAGAGGCCAAAATACCTTCAGATTATCCTCAGTTTCTTTTTCATTTGGCTCAGAAATTATTAAAAAAAAAAAAAAAGGTAACTCCAGTTTGTTTTTGTTTGTTGTTTATCCACATTGCAGAGATCACAAGTTGTCTGATCTCACTGGTATTAAAGATTAATTTGCGTGTATGCATGAAGTACACAGCTTATATATAAGTGTTCATTAATTTAAAAATCATTCATAATAATCACTAATGAAGCAGGCAGAGATGTTTTTAATATGTTCATGAAGGTACAACCCTTTTGGCAATGAAATCTAAAAGTTAGGAAGTATTACGGGCATTAATACCGTTTTCTGGTCATTTTGTGAGAAGAGACACACATGACCAAACTTCCTTCTCATGGTGTTTGACCCTGTTTTAATCCTCTCACTCTCTGCACAAGTCAATTTCAACTTGGTTCGAGTAACTCTCCTTTTTCACTCATGTGAAAAAGTTGGAGATTAACGTGGCAATAAAACTCTAAAATCTCGATTAATAAGAAGTCCCAACCTGAACAGTTTAGTTTCAGTGTCTTACAGAGTATCAAAATACTTGTGATTTTATCATTTCTCAGAAGTTAAGATATTCCTGACATCCTATTGGAGAACATCTAAGATTAAAAGGTTATATTCAACATATTCAGCAGGTACTATAACTTAACTGAATGTCATTAAAGTGGTATGGCTGTAAAATAAGAAGAACAGTAAGTCTTACAGAGGTACCAGATATTAAAAAAGCAGAATTAAGGAAACATCAACATCCAAACTATTTAATACAACTTTCGATAAACTTCTTATTTGGACATGGGAACAAATGGCTTCTTTTGGAAATGTGGGCAGTTTCGTACAAACCTGTACTGCTTCCTGGTGTCGTATCTCCCTGCGTTTGTCTCTCGGATCTTTGTGGCCAGGACTCGCACAATATTCACAAACAAAATAAAATTCAGCTGAAAGAGATAGAAAAACATGTCATTTGTCCAGCTGAATATAATAAACCAGAATAGCATGTTAGAATGTGATGGATGTCAGCTTAACTTGCAGTATATGGAGGTGCTGCATGAAAAAAGAGCAGCCCTGATGACTTTAAGTCTGTTAATCATCTTGGATAATATTCTTTTTGCACTCAGCTTTGGATGATTTTGATTATTATATTCTGCACCATTATTGAAAAGTCATTTAGGTTGATAGAAAATGAGTTGTAAACTGAGTTATGTCTTTCCTGCAACCATTAACTTGTTTTTCAGAGTCATATGTCACTAAAAAACTGTAACTGTGCCTTTCGACACCAAAGAGGATTTCAATTCAAGCTGCAATTAGTACTTTGATTTTTTCTTGATGTTGCATCTATATATTGCGCCTAACCATGCATCATATACTGCAAATTTAATCTAGCTACAACCCATATATGGCAGATGTGTTCTTCCCTGGCTAGTTTCTGTCAGGCTGTCTGGGGGCATTTTAAGATATTCAGGCGAGCCAAGGCCAGCCTTCAGTGTTCCTGGGTCTTCCCTGGGGCCTTCTCCCAGTGAGACATGTCTGAATACCTCATAAAGGAGGTTTCCAGGGGGGAACCCTCCAAGCTATCTAATCCGGCTCTTCTCATTGTGGAGGAGCAGCAGATCTACCGAGCTTCTCATCTTATCTCTAAAGTAGAGCCCAGTCCAGATGAAACTCCTTATGTTTGCTTGTTTTTATGATCTCATTATTTCAATTACTACCCACAGCCCATAGGTGAGGGTAGGATTGTATATCAGTCAGTTTATTCTGAGCTTCCACTTTTGGTTCAGTTCCTTTGAGTGTTTTTGATAGTAGTAAAGGGCAAAAAGTAGTAAAGAGCCATTTATACACACACACACACATACATTTATATATGTATGTATGTATATATATATATATATATATATATATATATATATATATATATATATATATATATATACATACATATAAGGGCCCGACCGATATGGATTTTTTGATACCGATACGGGTATAAAGACTTTAGAGCAGGCCGATAGCCGTCACTGTTTTATCAGCTGACCTCTTTCTTTCTTCATCGTATTTGACAGGGAAACCAAAGTGTTCCCACACAGGGGATTTGATTGAACTGAGGCGTTCAAGTTCCTCCGCTCGCCATGACCACGCTGCACTTGTGTGGAACGAATATGCACGCAGCTTTTCTTTTTTTTTTTTCTCGTATCAATCCGCGGATCACGTGTGTGCCGAACAGTAGATACAGATCCGAACGGATCGCGGATCAATGATGATCCGTTGCACCACTCATAATAATAAGTATGCAGAAGTTGTGTAAATGGCACACAGCCACCAACTTTCACACACATTCACGAGGCTAAACACTGTTCCTAATCCTCTGTTAGGAATGTAATCAAGAAATGGCAGTCATCAGGAAAAGTGGAAGTTAAAGCAAGATCTGGAAGACCAAGAAAAATATCAGACAGAACAGCTCACAGGATTGACAGAGAAGCAAGTCAAAACCCACGTTTGACTGCACGATCCTTCCAGGAAGATCTGGCAGACACTGGAGTTGTGGTACACTATTCCACTATAAAGAGGGACTTGTACAAATATGGCCTTCATGGAAGAGTCATCAGACGGAAACCTCAAATATGTCCTCGCCACAAAAATCAGCGTTTGAAGTTTGCAAAGGAACATATAAACAAGCCTGATGCATTTTGGAAATAAGTTCTGTGGACTGATGAGGTTAAAATATAACTTTTTGGCCAGACTGAGCACAGGTACGTCTGGAGAATAAAGGACAAAGAATTTAATGAAAAGAACCTCTATCCAACTGTTAAGCATGGGGGTGGATCAATCATGCTCTGGGGTTGTCTTGCAGCCAGTGTCACAGGGAATATTTCACAAGTTGAAGAAAAAATGGATTCAATGGGATTCCAGCAAATTTTGGATTCTAACCTAATGCCATTTGTGAAAAAGCTGCAGTTAAGGAGAGGATGGCTTCTACAAATGGATAATGATCCTAAAAACATCTCAAAATCCATGGTGGATTCCATCCAGAGGTATAAACTGAAGGTTTTGCCATGGCCTTCACAATCTCCTGACCTCAGCATGATTGAAGGTCTGTGGATAGACCTTAAAAGAGCAGTGCGTCACAGACAGCCCAGAAATATCAAAGACCTGGATGATTTTTGTAAGGAAGAATGGGCGAAGATACCTAAAACAAGAACTGAAAGACTCTTGGCTGGCTATAAAAAGCGTTCACAAGCTGTCATACTTGCCAAAGGCGGTGTACAAGATAAAAACTCTTCAGGGTGCCCAAACTTTCACATACGCCAGTTTTTGTTTACAATTATTTTAAAAGTGTAAATGATGGAGGAAAGATATAAATTTTTTTTACATGTTATAAGAATGTCTAGTTTGTAATTTGATACTTTTTGGAGATTTTCCCTCTTTTGTTGGCTTCTTTTTGCACCTCAAAATAAATTTTTACCAAGGGTGCCCAAACTTTCGATAACGGAAAGGTTTAAATTATTGGTACTCTTATGTTTTGAATCTGGAATCCTTATTAAAAAATGAAACACTGATATAGTTCTGTTTTATCATTTAATTACTGAAAAAAATGTCAATTTTTGTGGACTTTTGAAGCACATTTTACAGAAGAAAGAAACAACTTCCCCACTTTTCATGAATAATTAACAATTATAACTAACTTTCTGTGTCAGTGCGCAGGAATGGTAAAAGCAGCATATGGTCTAATTTGGAAAGATTTGCTTTTGCTTTCAGGAGATAATCGGCAAACGCCAGCAGGGAAAGGGTTCTTGTACGTAACGTTAATGCTGCTTCTGATTAGAATCAGTAGGAGATTTTCCAGTCGCAGCTTGGTGGCAACTTAATTACCCCTGTTTGCGCTGATGACTCAACTCAAAAGTGTTCCTTCAACAACTGTGTAATTTTTTAGTAGTCTGGTCATTAATTCAGAGCGTTTGGAAAAGTGGCCCCTCACAGCATGATGGCACATCAGTAGAGATCCCCTCTTCATCATCACTTGCCTTAATTTAGCTTTTTTTGAATACACACACAAACATTATAATAATTATATATATATATATATATATATATATATATATATATATATATATATATATATATATATATATATATATATATATATATATATACACTACTCACACAAAAAGTTAGGGATATTTGGCTTTCAGGTGAAATTTATGGAAAATGCAATATGTTCATGCTACAGTGATATAATATAAAAGTAAGACATTTAAGTAGAAGGATGCACTACTGATTTCCTCATCTCAAAAAATTCATTCAACACAAAAGGTAACAACAATGGTAGTTACACCACAACAAAAAATTAGAACGTCTCAATATCTGGTCATGTGCCCTTGAGCATCAATTACAGCTTGACAACGACGTCTCATGCTGTTCACAAGGCAACTTATTGCCTGCTGAGGCATGGCATCCCACTCTTCTTGAAGGGCAGCCCTCAGGTCATTGAGGTTCTGGGGTGCAGGGTTTCGAGCCTCTACACGACGGCTCAGCTGATCCCACAGGTTTTCAATGGGATTCAGGTCTGGAGAGAGTGCAGGCCATTCCATTTGAGGTACACCAGTCTCCAACAGCCGTTCCCTGATGATGCGGCCTCGATGAGCAGGAGCATTGTCGTCCATGAAGATGAAATTAGGCCTGTGCTGTTCATGTAGGGGCACAATCACTGGATTAATGATGTTATTCAGGTAGTATGGGCTTGTCACTGTACCATTCACAAAGTGTAGGGCAGTTCTGTACCAAGTGGACACCCCTGCCCACACTGTAACACCGCCACCACCAAAAGCTCGCCTGGTGACAACAGTGGCTGATGCATAGCGCTCTCCCTGACGTCTCCAACATCGTTGCAGGCCATCATTTCTGCTCAGTGTGAATCGACTTTCATCAGAGAACAGCACTGAGGCCCACTGGTTCCTCGTCCAGCGTAAATGCTCCCTGGCCCATGCAAGACGATGATGCCTGTGCCTGGTGGTGCGGTCAGGTACCCGTGCAGGTTGTCTAGCACGCAGACCACGCTGATGGAAACGGTTTTGAATGGTCTGACGTGACACTTGGGTGCCTCTCACCTCTCTTAAACGTGCCTGGAGTTGAGTGGCATTTATCATCCGGTTTCTCAGGGCAGTGTTCACAATGTAGCGGTCATCAGCACGGGATGTAGCCAAAGGACGTCCACTTCTAGGCCTTTCTGTGACTCTTCCAGTCTCTCCATATCTCTGTTGCAACCTGCTGATGACACTCTGTGACACTCCAAGCTCAGTGGCCACTTCTGTCTGAGAACGTCCTGTTTGAAGCATCGCAATGGCAAGGGACTGTTGTTCCATTGTTAGGTGTCGTCTTGGTCTCATGATGTCAAAATGTGAACAGCATGATGAGGACAACTGTTTAAACACCAGCTCTAATTGAACCAGGACATTTATTGGTCAATTCAAGGATCACACACCTGCCGTGATTTTTGCCGTTAAGCTCCTTGTTAGAGAACAGCAACTTGTGCAAAATTTATTGAAACATTTAACAGTTGGACATGTGCATTTAAAAGCTTAGAGAAGATCACATTAAGTTCACCTGTACAGGTTTGAATGCATTTTAGGCTTGTTGTGAAATTTCACCCAAAAGCTGAATATCCCTAACTTTTTGTGAATAGTGTATATATATATACTGTATATAACTGGTCTCCACTGCCTAAAGATTTCTCAGCCCCTGAAGCTTCATTCATTCATTCATTCATTCATTTTCTGAACCGCTTATTCCAATTCAGGGTTGCTGGGAAGCTGGAACCTATCCCAGCTGGCTTTGGGCGACAGGCAGGGTACACCCTGGACACCTCGCCAGTCCATCGCAGCCCTGAAGCTTCATTACATTTTACAGTGGATGATTTTCATCATTTCCATAAGCAATAAAGGCTTTTGCTCCATACTACGTTAATTGTTCTGTATGTTATTTAAATGTGAGTAACATGTTGTATTTAAAGATAAAAGAGAGTGTCTGTTGGGTAAATCTGGATTATTCTTCATGCATGAAAATACAACTTTTTGCTGCACATTTTGTGTAGCCATTCACACCCTGTCACCTCTAGGATCTGCAGAATATGTCCACTTTTGGTAGAATTTTTCTTTTTACAAACCACTGCTAATTTCTGCGAGAAAGAAAGTCAGACTCAGTCTATTACTTATTTTCTTCTCAGTTTCTTTGTCCTTCATAGTGCTTCTTTTTTCTTTTTCAAGTAAACCAAACATCATTAAAAGAGTCTCAACAAACTCTGAGGTTACATCTTGTCTTGGTGTTAATTGTGTTCAAACGCCATTTAGTTTTTTTTAACTTTATTTGTTTTGTCCCTAGTTCCGAGGTAAGTAAAAGCATGAAGTAAAAACAAGGCCTTACCAAGAAAAAAATTAAAAAAAAAAAAAAAAAACAAGATAAAAAAATACATACAACGCATGCATATAAAAAAGAAATATAAAAAATTGTTGCATGCTTGATGTTCCTTTAATCACTTTTTGAATGAGCCTTGAAGATGAATTACATCAACATTATCTTATATAGGGAGAAAATACTTCATGAAAATACTTCCTTTTACTGACAACACAGACTTTCTAAATGCAATATGTCTACAAGGTCCCCTCTCACAGTCATCTGGTACCACTGCCAGGTCTTTGTTTTAAAAGGTTCATTTAAATGAGGAGGAAGAAACCAGGGGAGAAGCTTGTATACATGTAAAACAAGAACATTTCACATTTTGAAATGATATAAAAAAGAACGTTTAAAGCTTTAGTTTTTTTTTTAAAGAGTGATTCTATTCTTTTAAGCTTTGTTCTCCAGTAAACGATCAACTAGTAGTCCAGTTTGTCATTGCAGGGGGGAAGATCATAGACAGTTAATATATCTTAGCAGCACTGTAAAAAATACCTTCATTTTGTTTAACATTTTGTAAAATACACTGAATGATTTGGGCTATTTTATTAACATGACCTTTTCCAAAAAAGTTCAATAAAATTCTAAGATATAAAAATGCATTCACCTTGTTCAGCTTCTCAGACCCTAAAAATAAAATAAAAATTAAAAGTGCTATAAATGAGGCAAAGCCTGAGAACTAGCTCATGCAGATAACTCCAGCTGCTGTTCTGCATCCCATGTGATCTGCCTCAAACGTTTCATGCCACATATCAAACAGACCCACCCAATCTGAGCAGTGTATTTGAGCTGCAGACTTCCTCTTTTGCCTTCTGCTACTAGCTTCTACTTTTGCCTCTAAACACTGCATAGTATTTCCTTTTGTTCTGGGCCTCCACCATCCTATCATCCACCTGAGAGCTTTGGGCATAAAAGAAAATATTGTTGTTGGTATGCGCTTGAATATTTAATGAATGAATATATCCATCCACAAAGAGGGATGGGATTGGGCTCCAGCTCAAGCTTTTGTCATCAACTTGGGGGTTTTCTTACTAAACTTCTAGTTTACTAAGGACACACCATGTTTTTAATCTTCAACAGAAAACATTATTTTAAAAGCCAGTCTTCATCCTGGTTTACTGTAGCTGTAAAAATTAATTATGCTTTTTTTTTTTTTACATTTCCAGCTTGAGTAAAGATAACTGCATCCATTATAACATTGACATGTTGACAAATATCAGGGAAATCATTTAAGTAAAGTTTAAATAAAAGTGCTCTAAGGGTTGAACCATGAGGGACCCCAACAGAGTCATCATGGTAAGGAGATTTAGTGTCATTTATATATACAGTCTCAGTCAAATGTTTGGACTGGTGTTCCATTGAATCTAATGAAAAAAGATCAACATTTTACTAGTGTACATCATTTTCAACTGGAAATATACAATTTTATCCACAGAATTGCCTCCTGAAAAAAAATTCAAATGAGTTCAGGGACATAAAATAATATATTGGCTGATTATCAAAACTGAATCTAAACTTCACTAACTTTAATATTTCTTTTTTTTTTCTTTTTTTTTAGCAAACCTTGAACTTTCTCCAGCAACACATAGGTTGCAGATTCTGTGACGTGATGGCAATGAACCCCAAACTGCAAGGCTATGGCCTTTATCAACGAGCATGACTGGTCATTTTGGCACCCAGTTCTTCTCAACATCAGAAATAACAGGAACAATGTGATGTGACTGATTGGACCATGATTATCCATATTCATTTTATCACCAGACATTTCAATTGGGGTGAAGTCATTTTCCAGACAGAACTTCTGATTATCTGAATGTCAGATTTCTCTTGGTTTTGGGTGAAAGCCATGGTAAATTAATAACTCATACTTTTTTTTTTTTTTTTTTTTTTTGTCTTTTTTGTCTTTTTTAACATCTAAATGTAAATTAGGTCAATTTATCCAACAGTATGTTGTGGCAATGCAATTCACACATTAAATCATAATTTGTGCAGTTATAGTGCCTTCTTTGGCAAAAAGATATCAGTAATAAGTAAGAATATTCATAAGTCTTTATCTCCATTTTACCACAGAGCACCGGTCACAGAACTTACTAATGAATGAATATGGAAATTTCAGATAATAATTTTCTGCATTGCAACCTATTTCACTTCTGCACTGAGGTGAAATGAGCCTTCAGTATTTCTTGAGTTACTGCAGGAGTTTTTAAACACAACCAGGTTTTATAAGGAACATGCATGTTGGATATATAGCTGAGCCTGTAATACACAGTGGTTTGTTCCTTCAACATATGCAGGTTTTTGTAACCTTGACACACAGTAACATTACATAACCTGTCATTAGAGTGACTAATCAGTGTGGCGTATGCAAAATGGTTCAATGGATGTAAATAATTTCCATTTCATGCTGACTTTATGATCCTTTTGACAGCAACCTAAATTTGACATTTACTTTTCATAAGACTGTTCAACAGTTTTATTCAGATGTGAAATTGTGTGGTCAATGATGATGTATACAGATCAAAGAAGGAGTTTTTTAATAAATAAGTTTGAGTGTAACATGCCAGGAGATGGTTAAGGTACTCATCACCATTACTTAAAATGCCAGAAACATTTTGGCACTTTCTGACTTTAGGTCTAATATGAACTTTCAATGAAAAATATATCAGTTTAAACATCAAATATTAAGAGCTGAAAGAAATATTAATGTTAGATTTAGGTCTTCGGTCAATATTTCAGCAAATGCACTAAAGTACTTTACATTTCGGTTTCATCCATATGGGGCAAAATGAGTTGCTGGTTTTCTTTTCTGCTGAGTGATTCAGTAACAGCGTCTTGTAGCATCATGCAATCATGATGAAGCATTACTTTAACTCTCTGACCACTGTCCAACACATCGACCACATTAGCCATTGTGAGATTATGGCTGGGATCTGTAGCAGTTCTGAAGTCTGATCCAAGCACTGTTTGTCTTTGTCCCAAAAAACACAGAACCATATAGTCAATCCCACTGACTTTGTTTTCTCCTGCGCAGTCACAGATATTCTAAAAAAAGAGGTTCATTATTTTGCATTAGCTGCCAGCATAAGTGGTTTGTACATGCGATTAATTAAAAATTGGACATTTTATTCGCCCATTGTACTCCACTCAAAACAGAGAACGAGCTCCACTTTCATACTTAAACTCTGCACAATAAACATTTTCCCTGTATTACGTTTTTCCTACGGTAGATGTGGAAGCACCTTGGTCAGGAGCTCTTTTAAGCTGTTTAAAAGTTCGTTAACTATCAAGAAACTGTTGTGGAAATTTCCTGTTCTAGCTTTTCATTCATATAAACCATTAGATATTCATATAATCCAGAGTCCATATTCCTTATGTCATAATCCTGATGCATTTGTTACAGGTCTGAAGTGATTATGCTGAACCCATGAACTTAAGTCTAGTAACACAGTGTCTACTCAGTGTCTTTACAGACAGACATAGCTAATTCTAGTGCCTTGAGATGTCTGCACTCTGTGATCTGATTTACCAAAACACTCGATGGGTTTCTGGCTGCGTAGTAGGATGTCATGAGGCCATTGCAACTTGGTGGCCATCTGGCTTTTACTCTAAGATAACAAAATACCATTCTTGATTAGATTAACACAGATTTAGGGCAACTGACGCCCTTATGCGAGGGTAAAACGGATGGTTCGAAATGTAGAGCATCTTCAGATCTCTGCGCCTTTAGCAGCTCTGAACCGACTCAGCAGATTTAAATCTGTATCACTCTGTTCATTTAAAACTGCTCGATCAACTTTGTAATCTTTTCACTTCAGAACCAGCATCTTTGTGATTGACAGAATTTTTTCCTCGACAATACACAATAAAACAATTTATTGTTTTATATCGAAAAGCTTCTCATCATTTTTCCACCTTGACATCACACCGCCTTCTGAGTTGTTAGTTTACCAGCACAGGAAACATCAAAAACTGCTCCTCAGGGGAAGTTTCTGTGTTCACGAATGATGCAGCAGATTCCTGACCAGCCTTTAGTACAGTCATGTTCACGCACACACTTGCTGCGTACTGCCTCTCTTCTGCTGAGAGGTACACTGCTTACCAATTGTATCTACAATAGTAAACACATTCACATACATGTATGTTCTGACATCAATACATAGAAATTCATCTGCTTTTCTCAACTTTTTCAAACAAAAACGTGGCTTTTTCAAAGAAAAATGTTGCTATTGAACCAAATTAGTAAATAATGTAATGATTTTCCTTTCCTTTCTGCATTGGCAATTTAAACCAGTCATAAAACACCTGCTGTGGAGCTGATGCACGAACATCCTGAGCAACTGGACCAAACTGCATGTTTTCCCAAACATGTCTGGTGTTCATATGTAAAAACACCTCAATTGATGGGATGCGGATGATGATACATCAGTGACGCCAGAACGAACACATCTTTGTGGCAGCAGGATATAAACTGAAGTAACGGGACACAAAACGTCAGTGTGCAAGCACAACGGCCACCGCAATGCGGAAGCGCCTGACTGAATGTGGTGCAGAGATTTTACACATCTTTTCTGTATAAAATATCAGCTGTGAGGAAACTGGCTCACCTAGAGTCAACTGAGAGAATGAAAAAAGTGTTCAAACGAAGGCCGGTGTGTAGAGAAGCTGGGATCTGCTCCAGACATATTGCTTTTATATCCACAGGGTGGTGTTTCTAATGACGATCCCTTCTGTAATTTTTATGCTTCTGGGCTTGCTGACACCTCAACGGTGCTAGTACTTCGAAAAAGTGCAATCCACAATGGAAAATAAAAGAAAAGCCTGTGGAGTTGAGCTGAGTCATATAAAGCAGAAAAAAAAACACCAGACTGTAAAGATTTAGCTTGGGATGCAAAGCTTGGGTATACTATCAGCCATAGAAATTCCTCTGAAAGTTTTTTAAGTTGGATCCACAACCAGTTGGTAAAGTCTACTTTTCACTCTCTTACCCCAATCGCTGTCAAGATGGGCACCTGGTAGATCCACTTGATGTTACCAGCGCTTAACTCCCAGCACCTGCAGGGGGGAAAAGGAAATTAATCTGAAGAGGCAGGAAAGGAAGGCTCAATAGTCAGCCTGCAACAAGTCAGCCTTTAACTTTGGAGTAAAAATGAGATGAGAAATAAAAATAAGGAAATTTGATTGAACATTTATTCAAAAAGAAAATCTACTTAGCAACGAAGAGGGAGGATATAAAACAAGGAAGGCTCAATCATCATGTATTAATTGATTTTATTATTATATTTTACTTTGTTTATCCAAAAAAGTGTATTTTTTTGGTCGATAATTCTCAGCAGGTTCCAATCGTGGAGCAACAATAATTTAATAAGTATCTCCACAAAATTAAAAACGGGAGAAAGGATGGTTTTTTTTCATCAAAACGTTGCTCATCTGTTTTCTCTCTCTCTCTTTTCCAAACACAACTTGGCTGACGGCGTCTTTACCTTGGTCTTTCACAGCACTTGCTCTAAAGCTTCCAGCTGCTGCATTATATGCTCACTCCTCCTCGGGATTGTGCTGCTTACTAAACCATCCGCGTTTAATTGGATTTCACACATGGCTCTAATGTCACCACAATTAGGCAGTCACCATACTGTTTCCTTCTCTCTCTCTCTCTTCATGCTTATTTTGTGGTATTTACTTTAGACTGCTTGGCCTATTTTAAACAATTTTGATATGTTTTTTTCTTTTTTTTTTTTTTTTTTTTTTTTTAATCTTATGTGTATTTTTTGTCTGCTTGGCATGACAGAAGCTGCAAATACTGTAGGAGTTTTACAGTGTCCTGCTCACTCACCTTGCATCTGCCAGCGTTGCCCTAACAATCGCCCACACTGCCACAAACACAGCTGGAACACCTGAAATAGCAACAAACACACACAAACACACACACAGACATATATATTATTTCATATTCATTCAGCAAATGCGTGTGGATCCTGGTAACTGGTGTGCCTTAGAAACTGAAAGACACTGGCTTGTGAACAGTTCTTTATACCGGTGCTATAATGACACACGCAATTACACATTCACCCAACATGACATCCCTGCTTCCTTTCCACCGACCTTGATGTCCATCAAATCTAAAGAAATGCAGCTATTCCAACAAGTTCAATCTACTGTATATGATCAATACAAACAGAGGAAAACTTATACAGAGGTGTTTGTGTAAAATCTGTTCAGACGTATTAATTCAAATCTTTGGAACAAAATGTACTCAGCTATAAATTCTGAATAAAATCTTACATCTCATGTTGAATTAACAACAGTGTAGTAGGGAAGAGTAGGAACTTATTTTACACATAAAGTCTTTTAACTTGGGAGCACATACTGATTTGCTTTTCATTGAGTTCATCTGAATGTATGGAGTGACAGATCGATACCCTGAGTGAGAAGAAAATGTGTAAAATGAAAAGTTGTCATGATGTGGAAAATATAATTGAAGGTTAAAAAACTGTGAAATAGGAACACATCAGCAGGTTGTTGTTTTATACTGAGTGGCATCATGGGAAGGGAACCTCATACATACACACACGTACATATACATATATACAAATATATATCGATATATATATATATATAGTTATCCTCAGATTTATTCATACCTTTTCTTCAAAGAAAAGGCTGAATTTAAAACAGTCACTCAAACAACTAGAGACAATACCTACAAATTTGATAAATTATAATTCAATGTTAAAAGACACCGTTTTTTTTTTTCTTTTTTTCATTTAATTGAGTTGAAGAAAAAAAATTGGTCCCGGACAAATTAAAGCATTTTTCTGATGAACAGTGGGACAAAATACCTGTCAACAGGTGCAAAAGTCTGACTGAGAGGAACAGAAAACACCTGACCGTACCAGAAACATTAAAGCATTGTTTAACAAAATATTAATTTATTAGTGATGTGTCATATATACACACCACCAACTGGTAAAGAGTGTGGACCATGATGTCAGATGTGACAACTGAGTGATTAATTGTGGGATTTATCAAACGGGTTCTCCTACAGCCTTCCTCTAAACCAGTGCTTCTCAACAGGGGCGGTACCGCCGGCGTTCAGAGACTGTCAGGGGGCGCTGGGAGCAATTTTTCAAAAAGGGGGGGTGAATCAATTGTTCACTTTTAATGATAAGTCCTTTTAGGTCAGTGGTCGACAACTGGAGAAAATCCGTCTCACAAGATCATATTGCTAAAAAGTTCTCTGTCAATGCGCAGACACAGTTCACAGCAATGTGCTAACAGAATGGCGTGGTCAAGCTAGAGAGAGAAGAGAGACGTACAGCACGTCAGCTGCGTTGGGAGCAGAAGAAGTTAGCTGTAAGCAACTGCCTGTTTATTTAGCTGTGAAAGTTTTGCTACAAGCGATTAGCATTAAAACCACACAGCTTTTCTAGTTCCAGCAGATTCCTGTGTCTGCTTTACTGCTACAGGGTGAAGTGAAGGGAGTTTACTCCGAAGCTAGCTGCAGCGTCTCCTCCTCTCAGCCTTCAGAGCTGGTAAGTTTAGCTGTTTCTGTCTGAGGTTTCACAAGCAGTAGGGTAGAGCAATGCGGTTACTAAACCAGCAAAGAAATGTTGACGGTGAAAATGAAGACAAGGAAAATAACTCTTTTTTTAAAGTCGAATGCTAACATAGGTGTTTAGTTCACCTGGTACAGCAGCCAGGTGTAGGTTCAATTCCGACATCTCCCTGACCCATTTTCTCATCTACTGCTCAATAATAAAGGACAGTGAAGCCCACACAATGTTAAAAATATAACACACACACAGTGTACAAATAACATGTTTAACAGTTTTCATTTGAATATAATTTATAAATAGATAAAATTACAATTAAATAAAATAGGATGCCATTCAGTTGGTCAGAAAAAGTTTGGCGCCACGTCTAGTTGCCCAGCCCAGATATATATAACAGCTAAAGATTAGCAAGTCGCATAAAGTGCAATTAATTTACTTTCCATATGCCACTCATCCAGGTTTCAAACTGGCAGTACCACCATTTTCATTGCTTCAGACGTATTTAATGTGAATGCCCATGTGGGCATTCACATTATTGAGATCCTGTTCGGCCATTTTTATTATTATTCCGCCAAACTTTGCCGCGCTACTCCTCCTGTGCCGTTCAGGTCACTTCAATCATTCACATCTCAAACCCTGCAGCTCTTTCGGGAGATGTGTGCTACTACTTTTGTAGTTTCAAATCTTTGTAGTTTTTGAGATATTTAGCATTTTGTAAAAAAAAAAATTAATTCAGCCTTGTGATTAGATGAAAGTCCTTTCAACCAAATGCAGAATGGACCTTTCAAAAATTCAGCACAGCGGTTGGTCGATTTTTTCATAATGACCTGAAAACTGCTTCAACAGGGTTTCGGAGCTCTGCACCAGTGTGCAGTGTCCAGTCCATCAATTTTTCCGTCCCCACTGTATTTCCTGCAAAATGTTTGAAACGCTACTCCTCCTATACCTTTTGTCTCACTTCAATGATTCAAATGTCAAACTGTTCAGCTCATTCAGGAGATATGTGCAATGACTTTTGGTCTTTGTAACATTTAAACTTTTTAAAGTATTCAAGTTTTTGTCAATTTTTCCAATTCGTTTCTGTGATTGGACAAAACAGAAAATGCAGCTCAGTGATTGGTCCATCTTCTGCACCGGTATACAGGTGCGCATTGGTATGCAAGGCAATGGTTCAAACCCGGTCCTGGACATTGTACACTATAATGGTATGTCAGTTATGCACACAGACTGGGCTTCGGCTTCAAACTGTGTAATCAAAGTGTGGCCTGTCTACACAAATAAGATATATCCTGTGCAATATTTGTTCTCAAAAGTTGTACAATTAATACAGAGGATTAGTTTAAAGTAAAAAAAAAAATGTAGATATGACAGTAAAATATTACTTTTGTTGTTAAAATGCTTCACACGAAACAACATTGCTCATGTTTAGCAATAAAGTCTTGAACTGATTACACAAGCAGTTCTAAATGGTTTTCTGCAATGATTAATGTTGTTTAACAACTGACTTAGGAATTTTAGTTGTATTTACAAACTATTTAAAATAATCTTTTTGCAATTCTGCTGATTACACAATGGTGGCAAAGGCAATCCCATACCAATGGCAAAAAATATTAGCTCTCCTGCCAGGGTGTGAAGAAGAAATTTAATGGCATAGTGGTAAAACGAATTGCATTTCATTCAGAAGGTCATAAGTTCAAATACAGGTGCTGGATTTTCATAAATCATATTAGATGGTTGTGCTGATCTATATCTACTAGATCTTGTGTGCTACTTTGCACATTTAAATCTTGAGCTCTTTTGCCAATTCCACACTCCAGGAAGTGTAAGTTTAGATGATTCTGCCATGTTTACATTGGATTTATGTTTGAGTTCCCACCACATTATTGTGCAAAATTGAAGAGAAAGTGTTTAATTACTCTCCCTTGTCACATATCAATTGCTGTATTTGTAAAAAAAATAATATAATCATTCTTAGATTTTTTTCCATGTCTTTTCAGGCACATTTGAAGTTTATTCATACACATGCTGACGCATTTAGCATAATTTTCACTTCTGTGAACAGACCACTGTGTGCATGTAATGTTTTCTAAGCATGTGGGTCACTTCTGGGGTGTAGACTGGAGACTGATGAGGGTTGAGTTTAAATTATGTAAACAACATAAAATAAATAAATAAATCAACACTCAGCAAAGGATTGGAATTAGAAGACGAGTCCTGCAATGTTAATGGTACAGAGTGGGTGGGTGGGGGTGATGGGGATATAAAAAAGGGGGCATTGGTTCAAAAAAGGTGCTGCTCTAAATGTAAAGCAGGAAAACTGACAGAATTATCTAAAACAAGGTGGATAAAGTCATTTTTTTGTGTTTGGTTCACAACTGTGACAAAGCACTACATGCCCAAAATATTTTATAATGCCAAACACATTTTTTAATATGATATGAGTAAAATCTTTTTACATCCATCAAGGCAGAGGCTATGTTTTCAGCGCCATTGGTCTGTTGGGTGGCAACACAACTCAAAGAGTTATGACCAAGCGGCAACCTCTGGCGATAAAAAGTGCATAAAACTGCAGTTCCCCCCTCATCCGCTAGGGGCTGGCTACAAAACAGAGCAACTCCCATGTTAAAAAGACCAACTTCATTTCATTCATTCATTCATTCATTTTCCTAACTGCTTAGTCCAATGAAGGGTCGTGGGGAAACTGCGCCTATCCCAGCAGTCTTTGGGCAAAAGGCAGGCTACACCCTGGACAGCTTGCCAGTCCATCGCAGGGCAAGACCAACTTCACAGCAGAAATAAACATGTTTACAGCCTGGTTCAGAAATACATTTTTGGTTTAATAGGTCTGGTTTACCTTCATGACAACTGTGGGGGGAGTGAATTTTTTTCTAACTCGCCCGTTTTAAAGTAATTTATTCTCAAAATTTGGCATATTTAGGGGCGTGTCCTTTTGATTGACAGGTACCAATCTCTGGCTTCAAGTCAGAAGAACGTAGAACAACAGCAGTTTTTAGCGGGTTAACAACGTGACTTAGCTTTAGCCCGCTTACTTCCGTTAGCTGGTTAGCTCCTGTTATCTCTGGGTTAGCTTGGTTAGCTCTCAGCTACAGGAAGTTCAGAGTTCACTTGATGTCAATCATCCACCATGATGCTCACAACCCCTCTCTCACATCCACCTCTTTGCCCATATTTGTATTTTCTGAGCGAGACAACACACATGCCCCTGCCAAGATGGCGATGGTAGGAATCGCCCATCGAGCTTCAGTTCAGCTCTTCAGAAACCCATGGGTGATGTCATGGGGGCTCCGTCCATCTTTTTATATACAGTCTATGATTATGACAAAGTTTAATTCAATTTCAGGAAATGTTAGAAATGGAATAAAGAACAAGTAACTACATTTTAAAGGTGATCTGGATCAAGGTCCAGATCAAAGCCATTTGTTTCATCAGTATGAGGGTGTGTTCTCAGTCAGGGATTCAGAAGAAGATGTAGCATCTCTCCTGATGATGAAACCAATAGTGATATCAGCTTGCAGTATACATAAGTGTTGTGTTGTTCCACTGTACACGAATTAGTTTTGCCCTTGTTTGGAAAAGGCAGAAGTTAAAGTAGATCTACTGTATTAAGGTATTGATTGTTTTGATTCATGCTCTGTGATGAAATCTGTTGCTGTCAGCCCCCCTCTCAGCTGTTGCTGACCTGCAACCAATTCAACAAATCTGTGGCGTTACCACTGAGAATTTTAAGCTTATTTAATTAATGCACGCAAGTCCATCTGCACTGATAAATAACCCAAATCATTCCCTCTATAGGAACTGGGAGAATAGCAGCCAAATCTTTCCAGCCAAGTATAAAAGGGACCTTTGCATTTCGTTACATCAAATTCGTATAGAACAAAATACTTAATCTGAGAGACGAAGCGAGGCAAACAGCAGCAAGACAAAATGCAGTAAGAAGCATAAGCGAAGCTGTGCGATAAGCAGCGATTAAAAATAATGAAAAAGCCTGAAAACATTTCTTCTCATATATCTTCAACTTCAGAATTATCAACACAGCTGAAAGTACATTTGGTGTCTCCTGAATATTCAGCTGCTTAAGCAGATGTGCTTGCAGCCGAGGGGATAAAGATGGGCAAGATTAATTTCTCCTCAAAGTAAAGACACTTCTGTCCGTCCTCCTCCTCAGAAACCCGTCTAACTGTGGCAGCCTCATTACAGTGAATATAATTATGAACAGGAACTCTAATGGCCTGATAAGTGCTCAACCATCTTCCAATATATAATCTGCTAACTAGGGACATTTTAATCTAATTCTGAATTTTATCTGCAGCTCAGAGTAGAAAAAATAAGTTTTCATAACTGAGTGAATTGTGAAAACAAAAAAAAAGCAGCAATAATTAACTTATTGATCACTACTGCTTATATTCCCCATCAGAAAAGGTAAAGATCTGTAGTATTATTCCTTGTTAAATATATACTTGATAAAAAAAAAAAAATATGTAATTATTTTTTATGTTACACAAAATCACACAATGACAATGTTTTTCCCACAAATATAAATATATGAATAACTGAAAGATAATTGAAATTTTACTCAAGAGAAAACCAGAACATTTTACAGGCTTAAGTTAACTTTTCTGATAAAACAAATAGTTTTTGTTCACATTAAAATCCTGTCCTGTCTACAAAGTATTTTTATCCTCCCTAGATTTGCTTCCCCTCTGATCTCTTGCTTTTTTAATGCTGTCAAGACAAAACATATGCAAAACATGTTAAATGCACTGTAAGTTTCAATAAATAAAAATGAGGAAGGAGATTGCCATTTGTGACAACCCCATGCTATGCTGCTGTAATCTGCACACATATGCAATCTCTTAAATCAAACCACTAAATCAAATAAACCAAAAAATGATGCTAACCTTTTATGATTAACTCATCTCACCTGTGCATTCCTGAAGTGTTTTTCATTCATACTAACAGTTGTCGAGCAAATATAAGTTATTTTGTGTTCTTAAGAATGAGGTTTCCTTATATAAAGCAAAGCTAATGGAGTGACACAATCGTGATTTAACTTGCCAAACCAAGTGTACATTTGTATAAAAATAATGCAGCCAGTTGGCAGTGGACTAATCACTGACCATGGTATTCACCTGCATTCCCTGATTGCATTAATGCAACAAAGATTCGATTCTATTCTATTCTGTTCTGATGACTCTGCAGTTGTGGGGTGTATCAGTGATGGACAAGAAGCAGAGTACAGAGAACTGGTCAGTCAGTTTGTTAAATGGTGCGGTGACAATCATCTTATATTAAATACCAGCAAAACAAAAGAGATGATTGTTGACTTCAGGAGGAACAAGAATAAACAAAGCACTGTTTCCATCCTGGGAGAGGAGGTGGAGGTGGTGGAGGAATAGAAGTACCTTGGAGTTCAGCTGGACAACAAACTGGACTGGAAATGCAACACTGACTACATCTACAGAGCAGACTTCTATTCTATTCTATTCTATTCTATTCTATTCTATTCTATTCTATTCTATTCTATTCTTTAGTCATTTAGCTGACACTATCCAAAGCAATTTACATATGAGAGTGAGAACAACACAAGCACTAAATCAAACAGTAGAGGACATCATAGGAGGGTGTTAGTGGACTGCTGCGAGTCCAGTCGGGCACAGGTGTTGACATGTCGTATATATTCGCAATGATAAAATACAAAGAATGAATACCACATTATTTGTTGCAAAGAACAGGGCTAAGTTCTCCAACTCCTCTGATAAATATAGTTAAGTGGTGGTAACACAAGGTGTCTTTCATTGGTAGATGTAACTGTTGAGAGTGAGTGTAGCTCTGGATTAAGGAGTGAAGGTAGACAGGAGCTGCTTGAGTTATTGTTTTGTAAGCCAGAAGCAAAGCTTTAAATTTGATGCGTGCTGCGACTGGAAGCCAGTGGAGTGTGATTAGCAGAAGTAACCTGAGCCTAATAATGCCTTAACATCGACAGCCATTGATGAAATATACTCTTTTGCAAATTGTCAGCCTCATGGAAGTTTGCCTGTTGGATTCAATGACCATCTGCTTTGCTTATGCTTCTTTGTGTCTTCAGAATAACATTAAAAAAAAAGCTATTTTCTCACTTACCCCATCCAATGAGTATAAACCCCCAGAGGTATTTGGAATCTGACCGAAAAGCCATGAAGATGAGACTGTGCAAGTAGAGGCCTTCTACCAGGATCCAGAAGTAGTTGGTGGCCAGAAAATAGATGAAGAGCAGTACGGTCACCTTGCAGCCAATCTAAAAACAGAACATTAACACCAATCACATCCAGTTGTAACGTTTTTAATACTGGTTATTCGTTCACTTTTGTACTCACAAACTGACTTAATACATGACAGGTGCTTCTGAACAACCTCATAGAGGTGTAAAAGATGATGCTACATGTATGTTACATGTTGCATGCATAACAGTGAGGAAATGCTTTTCCTACTTTGTTAAAATGGCAGGTACAGAGATACCATTAAATCTATTCATTCAGTCATTCATCATCCTAACCGCTCAGTCCGATTGAGGGTCGCGGGGAAGCTGGAGCCTATCCCAGCAGTCTTTGGGCGAAAGACAGGGTACACCCTGGACAGCTCACCAGTCCATCGCAGACCATTAAATCATTAAAACTTTTTTTATTCACTAAAACATAAACACACAAATTAGTACTTTTTGGTTTAGCTGATGATAAGGTGATAAACATTCAACAATAAAATAAGTTTAATTCAGCAGAGTTCCAGATATGGTTAAGGTTAGGGTTCCACATACACATACACATAGTGTATTTTTATAGTGTATATAAAAATACACTATGTGCTTAAAAATATAACCCCAACATCCAGACTTGTAACGTCCACCATGTAAACTGATTTAAGTACACTTTGATGAACCACTTCCACCAATCATAGTTAATTTATAGTTAGGATATGACTATTTCCTGAGTTGGAGTCTGCATGTACGAGACCCAACTGTCCAGGTTATGCTCATTGCTCTTATAGTTATGGGTAGTCTAGCCACCCATTACTTATGTAGCAATGGGGATGTTACCTGATGCACTGAGAAGTACCTCGCTCTATTTCTCTAATATATTAATGTATAAATATATACCAATATTGCCCTCTCTAACTTATTTCTCCTTTTTTCTGCAGGTCTTCCTGAATAAGTGCAGTTGTACATGTAGATCTGTCTTTCCTGTCGTCTCCACCCCAACCAGTCGAGGCAGATGGCTGCCCTCCCTGAGCCGGGTTCTGCCGGAGGTTTTCTTCCTGTTAAAGGGGAGTTTTTTCCTTCCCACTGTCGCCATATGCATGCTCAGGATGGGGGATTGGATCGAAGTCATGACTTGATGCAATCAGTTGGTTTCTATTATAGGATATGTATGAATTGGCTTGAAATGATGTGTATGTTGATTCGTGTATGTAAAGTGCCCTGTGACAACATTGTTGTGAAGTGGCGTTGTACAAATAAAGTTGAATAGAACTGGAATTATGACACTGTGGTGTGGTGGTTAGCGCTGTGGCCTCTCAGCAAGAAGGGCACTGGTTCAATCACTCACTTGGGGCAGTGGCTCGAAGGTGGCATTTCTGTGTTTGCATGCGGTTCTCCATGTATGCATGGGTTCTCTTTTGCTCCTCCCAATTAACCTAACATGCATGAAGTAACACATTCCTCAGAAACATAAACCTTTTCCCAGGTTACTGTGGCGTGTCTTTAGGAAGTTTCTTTCTTACACTACAGAAGAAACTATTTTGGCAATTAATGACACAAAAAAGCTTTTGTTGGTCTGTCCTTTCTGAGCTACTGTGGAAACACAGCAAAAACATTTTCAGTGTTTTCACTAGCAGTGCCAGTTCTCTGCTGTGGTGTGCTTTGGACTCAAGCTAGTCACAATAACAAACTCAAACTCATCTGAAAATTGGGCTGCTTGATTGATTTTCTGAGTCTTTTGTCAAATAAAGGCTGCAGTCTGTTCACTGTTCACCTCTTTTATGCAAAGCTGCACCTTATTATACATCTTCAGTCTAATTGTACATTGCTTAAATCCTAATTTTCCATTTTTATCTGGATATTTGTAAATAATAATGTATTGTACTTTTTGCATCACATTTTATATTAGTTTTTGCTTTCTGATTTCACTGGCTATGTGGGATGACCTTGCATCTCTTTCTCCTTTCTGTTCTGCTCCTGTAACGCTGCTTAACATGAGAATTTCCCAGTCTGAGTTTATTAAAACAATCTGATTCTGATTCGAATAAAGAATTATTAACAGTGATTTCAAACACTTTACACTAGAAATACCAGGATTTTGTAAAACTGAATGAAGTTTTTTGTAAACTCAACAATACAGAAAGTTAAATCAGGACCTAGACTGGAGCTGTTATTTATCTGATTTTCATTCATTTGTCTAATCGTGTTATTACAATATAGTACACACATCTTGTACAGCTGACCTCCAGTACAACTTGAAGTTGTGTCAGAAGTCTTCAAGTGACTGTCTGCTGTATCAGGGAGGAGCAGAAGCAGGAACATTTAGCAGAGGACTTTATGATCTGGTGTCACCAGGAGCAGATTAACACAACAAAAGATGCTCCTGAACTTCTGCAACTTCTGTAATCAGCCTGTCCTGATAGAAGGGCTGGGCATGGAGGTGGTAATGTCTTACAAGTATCTCTGTCTACAGCTGGAGGACAAACTGGACAGTTTGTGGTTGTAGACCCAGGATGTACTTCCAGAGGAGGCTAGCTGCCTTTAACTCCTGTAGAAAACTGCTGCAGATCTTTCACCAGTTTGTGGTTCCCAGCGCTCTGGTGTGGTGTACTGGGAGGGAACACCAGGAAGAGGGACGACAAATAGACTGGACTGATTGATAAAATGTGCTGGCTCTGTGGTAGGGTTGGAGCTGGTCTTAATAGTTTCATACAGGAAGACATTGGATAGGCTGCTGGTCAGCATTGATGATGTCATCCACTCGCTCGCTTAGCAACAGGCTGCTAAAAACTCCCTCCTACCCAGGACCATCAGACTGTTTAACAGCACAATAGCACCACAGTATTATCATCTTTGTCACCTGCCTGCCACTTCTTATTGACACCTGCGAGTTGTTGTCACTTCCTTTAAACCACTGTTGTCATCATTGTGTACACATATCAATATATATTCTTATTTTTCTCCACTGATCTGTCTATGATGCATTTTTGATAGTAAGATCATTGTTTTGCTCTTTACAGAGCAAACAGAGGTTACTTTATATTATTTCTATTGCTTTATGGACCGAGCGCCTCTTATTGAAATGTGAAAAAATGATGAATGATGTAAAATCTGAAGCTACACATCACATACCTTTAAAGGTTCCTTTTTTCATTTTGCATTTGATTTTATTTTAGTTGTATTTCTGTTTTTCAAATCAGAAAACATCCTTCTTGTGGTTCTTTTAGCTAGTAAAATGACAACTAGGAACTATAGTGATCATGCTTCATCATTCCGGAGATGTTCGTCACCTCAAATGGCATCATTTGTCTGGGGGTGCAGCCCTTCACTCCCAGACTGTCTGCTTTATTTGATGCCTGCTGCCTTCAGCGCTGCTCTCTGTCTCGTCCATGTCACTGCTGTCAGACACAAGTAGCAGCAGCAGCATTGAAACATTTGAGGCACTTTGATGCTGCTTGAGATATGGATACATGCACCCATTTGGTGGATCAAAACCAGTCGAATGAACGCTTCCTCCCAGCTCTGGTACTGAGCCAGCAGTCAGGACAAGCCACTAAAATACCAGTCATGGATCCAGCTTCAGTTCTCCCCTTTATAAAGTCTTTATATAGACTGGAATGTGAAAACTGCAAATGACAGAAAAATACTCAAGTGGATTGATTTGTGTGTGTGTGTGTGTGTGTCTGTGTGTTTGTGGTAGTGTGATGATGGTGGGGACTTTCGTCCTCTTAGGGCCCTGAGTCCTGGGCTCCATCTGCCCTGGGTGGCCGATGTCCATAGAGTTAGAGGCTGCTGGTCTTGGCCCATCATGACTTGTGTGGCCCCTGGCTGGGGCTACCTTTGCCGCCTCCAGGGCAGATGCAGGGTCGTCTTTGTTGTGGGGTGGCTGGCGTCTGTGCTCAGTGGTGGCTACCGTTCACAGCGGTCTTGGGGTCCCCCTGTCCTGCCTCTGACCTTTGTGTTGGCCGGGTCGCATATGCATGATCATTCATCTTCGAACACTTTTCACTCCATATTTTCTGCATGCTGACACAGTCCCTGTGTTGTCCTGCAGGTTTACTCCCTAACAGCCATTTTCAGTTCGTTTCCTTTGTGTGTGTTGGTTTTGTTGTCTACATGGCCTGTCTTTGTCTCCTTTTTTGTCTGTTTCTGCTTCTCGCTCCATTCCTTTTTCTTTTATCTCGGGTCAGGTCCAGGAGGACTATGTAAATTCCATAATAAACAATAACTCAAAATAAACAAACAAATACAAAAGGAATCCAGATCATCAAGGGGAGTTTTACACACTACCAGTCAAAAGTTTGGTACACATTCTCACTAAATATAATGAGAAAAGTGTATCCAAACTTCTGACTGGTACTGTACATATAAAGCTCCTCTTGTCAAAGCAAATTTGCTCAGCACAACACAGCAGCCAGACCATCATCGCTTGCTTTAATGCTGGACAAGACACCATTTAGATACCACATTAAGCCATCTACAAGTCAGTGATATTTTTATAGTGTCTGCATTTAAGCGTTGTGATGCACTTGAAGTGTACTTGAAAGAGACTTTCTTATGATATGAGAGAATATTTTAAAAATGTGACACAAACAAGCAACTGAATGTTTGCATTCTGTGCATATTCATATGCAAATGCTGCAAGTGTGCATACTATCTACAGCCTGCCAATTGCTTTACATAAGCCATAACGCATAAAGCACATACATGCAGGCACATCATGTGCAATGGTAAATTGTGTGAACAACTTAATAATTTGTCAGTTCTATTGGCTGCATAACTATGACTGAGTTTTTATTAGAGATCCAAGCAGTGCACAGCTTCCCAACTCAAATTTACAACCCCAATTTTTGCTTAACCTTGACTTACTTTGACATTTTCTCATTGGAGAACGCTGAATCTGCAGTTTCACAACAAAAGGCAACTACCAGGTTCATCTGATAAATCCATAGAGCAGCTTTAAGCCCCAAACTGAATGGCTTTTACATAAAAATACACAAATAGGCTGCATTTCAGGATGTTTTTCTAAAAACCACAAAAGCAACAACACAAAAATGTGCTGTGGAGCTGCACTGCCAAAGCATCCACATATTAAATGATTGTTTCCTCTTACTTATGCTGCTTTGTGGGAGCTGCTTCTTTATACACTCCTTCTTTATGTTCATCTGTATATTAATCTGCCACCGTATGACGGTAGCGGCTTATTTATTGCATCATTTGGAAAATAGTGGAGAAAGCCTTCCAAACTGCAAAGATCCCCACAAACAACAGTATTCTGTATTATTCTCAGGATGCAATTCAGCAGCCTGTCTGAGACACACTGCACTGATTTGACAGCCAGGTGTTACATTTTTCATTTTATTTTTCTTTAATAACAGACAGAAAAAAAAACCATTTAATTTCACAGCACATCTCAGCATACACTTGGTTTAAAGCCAAAAAATAACTTGTTTTTGTCTGTCTTCATCAGTTATCCTACTCAATAATCACCAACTATTTCTCATTTATAGTCTCTGTAAAACTGGATATGTGGATGCACATGAATGGTTTACGTTGAAATTAAATCCCAGAGAAAGAGACTCCTCTCTTAATACACTTTGGGGAAGATTTCTACATCTGTCTTGTAAATTTAGCAGTTGCTTTGATGCCACAGCTGAATTTGTTTTGTTTTTTACCAGAAAGGCAAATTAATAAATCATTTTTCTTCTCACTCTGTAATTAACTCGAGTTATTTGGTTTGTCTGTTGAAATCCTGTATATTCATTAGTACAAATTTATGAGCATGTGGAGTTTTATAGTTGTAAAGATGTGACGGCTGTATGATGTGATTGCATTTAAATTTCAAATCACCAGATACTGTCGATGACTATAATTAGGCTGGAGGGGGGGGGGGGGGGGGGGGGGGGGGGGTTCCAGTACACTAATAAATACAGCTTAGAATAATTAATCAACTTTTAGAAGAACAGCAAACATGATTTAAAGGGTAAATAGACAGATGGATTTACAAATCCTTGATGAATTGCCAAATTGTTTATTTATTATCAGAAAGCATAAATGTGTTGTGTTACACTGGACAGCAACGGTTGAGTGTTTCTATTGGAAAACTTTTCTCTATTTTAATTTTAATCCATAAAACCTCATCACTCTTATGTTTCATAGACAGCATGTATTTATCTGATAGTTGGAATTAGGTCTTATAAATCTTGCTCAGTATATAGTAGACATTGCTATATATTAGTCTGTTATTTTATTCCTTGTTACTTATCCTTAAACTTCCACTAGAGCCCAAAATGACCTGGCGATTAAAGCTGATTCTGATGTATTCACAAAGCGCTTTACAAGAAGGGATAAGCTGAGTTAGGTTGGGTGGATCTTCACTAGAGCAAAGTGGGAAGACGAAGTGTGTCAGTCTGACCAAAGGACAGGAGAGGTTTATGGTGGACTTTAACATGGCTGAACTTCAGTGGGCAAAGAGCTCCACAAAATTCAGTCTGGCTGGATAAATTATGTGAGACATGAAGCTGTGAGGCTGCTGGGATCTGTCATCGCAGTTGAGCGTCATCAGCATAAAAATAACGTCACTACATACAACCACTGGCTGCTTTTTAAGGTATTCATTACTGGTACAAGGTATGGCTTCATGAGTGTTGCAATAAACCAATTGCAAAGGAGCACAGTTTGTTTTCATGTTACACAACATGTTAATCCAGGTTTCATAGCTCGTCTTCTGACTTCAACGCATTTTGATCTAGACAACTGCTGTTTACTGGATCTATTCCTTTTTTGGACCATGCTCTCTAAACCCCGAACGTGGTTGCGTGTGAAGATTCCAGTAGAGCAGCAATCAGAAATACTTTGACCAACAACCATGCCACATTTAAACTCTCTTAGATCTCCTTTCCTTCTCATTCTGATGCTCCGTTTCAACATCACCAAATCATCATGACCATGTCTACATAACTAAACGCACCGAGTTGATTTCACGGTACATATCTTTATTAAGAAACAATTGACCATAATGTACCCAATGGTTAACTATGGTTATACAGTTATAGAATTTCAAATTACTTATATTGTTTGTTTATTTTCCAATTTGGTTGGTATTATGTGAAAATTGTGCATGAAAGCAACATCTTTTGCGAAGCCACAAAGTGGGGCTGGGCGATATGACCAAAATCTCATATTAGGATAGTCCTCATTTTATATCCCCATAACGATCTACATAACAATATAAAATTGTTTGTGTAATTTTTTGTCAGTCATCAGTTATGTGTCAGATGTGCTTGACAACGGCAGCAGTGATCTCCTTCCATCTGGGGGAACCATAGCCGTATGGCGTTTATGGTAAATACCTTTGGCAGCGTTTGCGTTTGGAGTTTATTATGAGCTTTCGCCTCCACCCTACGCTGCTTTTGCGGCTTTTGCTCGTTGACTCTATTCTTTATTCTGTATTCTTTATCCTGATTCCTGCGCTGGTGAGAAAATTTGTTCGTTGTGTCGGAGTCCGTTGTTGGGACTGTGAGCTAGTCCATTGTTGGTTCAATTCAATTCAATTCAAATTTATTTATATAGCGTCAAATCACGGCAATGCCATCTCAAGACGCTTTACAGACAGAGGGGAAAACATAATGAAGGCCATGGTTCCACATCCATGCGACAGAAATTTCCTCTATTTTATAAACAAGCTCATCAGTTTTGGTTAGCGGGTCACCTTTTAGTGAATTATCCTGCTCTGAAACACGTCTTTCTCCATGTTTGTTTATATATTGCAGCATGCATGCCGTAAAGCACATCTTGACATAAAATACTGCAGTAAAGCACCTTATTGTGGCGTTTCATATGAAACAACATTTTCTATCATCCAAAGGATATATATCATCATATCGCCCAACTCTACCACAAAGTAACTCTTAGATGCATGAATTATTAAAAAAAGTAATGCCACATTTTCTTACATGCAGTATTCTACTTTTACAGACATGCACGGATACTTTTCTATGTATTTATTTTTTTGACTTTTTATTTAGTTTATTTATATTATCTATTCTATAGAAATATTGAAAAATATATATCATCATATTTATGTAATAAAAATATTCCATGACAATGGACTATTTTCAATACAATTATCACTGTCCTGTTTATCACTGTTGGTAATTATGTCTATATATGAAATGTTATACTATATTTGTTTATCCTTCAGTGAGTGGCAGTGTGTGTTGGTGACTCTCCTAATGTTCACTGAAGTGACAAAGTTGCAAATATACCATCCTAACTTGTGAATATACTGGAAAACAGCATTTAAATAGGTGTGTCCTGGAGTGGACATGATGCATCAAAGGGTTAATCCTAAATCATTATGAACATGAAAATAAAATGTATGAATTATTACATAAAAATAAAGAATTACATAGTTAATATGGAACAAATGAAACATTCATTTATGCACCCCATTAACAGCAACTGTGGCTTACTGGCAATAAAAGCTGGCTATTTCTGTAACATGAAGGTACATCAATCTAGCAAGACAGAATAATTATATTCGTTGGACAATGTCTTATTAACACCTACTGATGTGTGGTAAGAAAAATCTATTTAAATATGAATTAATGTGGACATTTTGTGCAGAAAAGTCTGCAAGATTACCTTCAAATATTGACATCTTTGTATTTGATCTAACAGAAGAAAGAACGATAAGAAAATAAAATGATGGAGGCTTCATACTTACATACTGAGACTTGTCAAGTGATGCTACGCTGACTGTCTTCAAGTTGTCCAACAGGGCCGAGTCAAAGTCCTGCAGTCCTGCACTTGAATAGACAACTTTGTCCTTCACAAAGATGCTGGCGGCACGTAACATGAAGGAAACAAACAGGTGCATGTGGATGTAGTTTCTGGTGCAGTGAAGACGTCTGTCAACAAACCAAACACATACAAGGTGTTAGTTACAGCTTAGTTAAAACAATTCCATTAAGAACCTGCAGATTTTCTGCAGAACATGGACAGCTTTCCAAAAACCTGAAAAGATTTTGCACATTTAACAAGAGATATTGGTGTAATGTTTTTTCTTTGTATATTTTTATGTAAACAAACAAAAAAAATGTGTTGGAGCAGCCATGCAAAAGTTTGGGTTTAGTAACACACACACACACACACACACACGGTGTGCATGCAACTTTTTTTGACATGATTGACAAGAAATGTTTAAACCATTTCCAGAAATTGTCCTAACATTTCACATTATTTCACTAAACTTTGGTGAAAACTAGCTGTCCTTAAAGTTCTTCCACCCAGGGGGCCTGGGTCTGGGCTGGCCCTGGATGGTGCTGGATCGGCTGCATGTTGTGGGGTCCTGATCGGGGCCCTCCTATCCCCTGCTCCCCCGGGGGTATCTCACAGGGGACACGTTGGGAAAGAAAGGTGAGGGCGTGCATGAGCCAATGGATGAAGTGGTGAATGAATGTTAGAGTAGAGGGGGAGTAAGGGGAGGAATCAGGGTGTAAGAATTTAGTAAAGTGGGTGGCCGCTGGGATAGGAGGGGGGGGGTGTATGCAGATGGGTGGGGGTGTGTATGTGGGGTTATGTTGGTGGTACGGGTGAGCGATGGGGTGGGTGTACAATGAGGAGTGTGAATGTGGATAGAGGGGTGTAGGGATGTATGTGTGTGTGTAGAGTGGGGTATGCGTGTATGGAAGAATGGGTGATTATAGAGGGAGCAGGGATGTGTGTGTGAGGGGGTGTGTGAGTATAAAGAACGGGGGTAGGAGAGTGTGAGTTTGAGCGTGTGTAAGAGAATGGGTGGATAGGGTGTGTTTAAGGAGGAAGTGTAGATGCGTGTGGGTGTGGGTGTGTGTGGGTGTGTGGGGGTGGAGGTGGGTGAGTGGGTGCATGTGTGTGCCCATGTGTGTGCACATGTATGTGTGCACATGTGTGTGTGTGCGTGTGTGTGTGTGTGTGTGTGTGTGTGTATATGTACGTGTGTGTATGTCTGTGTGTATATGTATACATCTATAGGTTGTTTTTTTCTTTTTGTTTTTGGGTTATTTTTTAGTTGGGTTTTTTTTTTCTCTCCCTTTATCTCTTTCACTTTTCTTATGAGGTGTTTTTTCTCCCCTCTCTTTCTGTCTTTCGTCTGTCCTCTCTGGTCCAGCAGTACAAACTCTAAAATTCAAACAATAATACAAAATAAATATAGAAATAAAATAAAAATTCAGAAAGTCAAGGGGATCATTATATCTATAAAGCTTCCCTTGGCAGAGAAAATTTGCTCAGCAGAACACAGCATCCAGACCATCATTCTGCTTGCCTAAATGCTGGACAAGACAAAAAAAAAAAAAAAAAAAAAAAGTTCTTCCACCAGCTCAAGACTTGACAGCGTTTGACAATCTCACAAACTCCTGCAGCATTGTGATTGGTTCTGCAGTGTTTGTGTTGTTTTATGCAGCCAATCCTTAATACATTAAGTGCCAGCTTTATGGGCCAGCTTGTAAAAAGCCCTTGAAGCAAATTTAGCACCTTCAGTTATTATTACCATGTGAACAAAAGGGAGACTGCTGTATATATGTGATAAACTAAAAGAGATTAAAGAGATGGAGATGCTTCCTTTTAATATCCTCTTCAGAAAAAGCCTTTGTGTACACACTTTAGCCAATATCTAACTTATTTCATTTCAGGGTTGCATTATTACAATCTCTTCTGTATCCTCCCCATAACTTCTCTCTTTCTGGGAGGATTTTTGTTTGGAGGGAAAATATTTGCAAATTTAATTCACTTTGAAGGGAAACTTTACTATGAAGCATGTTGGTAGACTCATGATGTCAGCTTGTGTTGCAGCGTCAAGAACAATTTACTTAAAAGAGGAAAAAATGGTTGAATTTTTCGGCATATTCTGACAGATAAAACAAGTTACTTTGAAAAACATAAGATGGGCTCCATAATTTTACTATTATCCTTCATATCCGTCAAAATCCACAATGAACCACCTGACAAGGTGCTTCTTTAAGATGTTTCTGTGACACTTAATGAAAATAAAATAACCCAGGAATCTCACAAAACCTGGAAACTTTTTGTAGAAAAAAGTGAATGTCCCAAACAAGCAAAAAGTGGCAGTAAACTGTAACTCTAAAAGCGGTGCCTTCCAAACCAGACAGGGGCCCAAAACATTGCATCAAACTCTCTGTTTTAAAAATGTCAAACATTGAAATTGAAAAGAAAATAGAAGTTGTGGAAGTTAAAATATCAAAGAAATGTTTAAGCATGGCTTTTGGAAATCAAGCTTTTATTCACTCAGATATTCACACCACAACGAGTCCTGACTGTCACTTTACTGTTGATGCTCCTGTTAACTTCTTTCTCCCAATGTTCTCTCTTTACTGTCAGGTTAATAAGCAACATACTGAAAGACACCTTATTCATAAGCAACAAACTTGGCATCAATCAGAAAATGCAGCCAGTTACAGAACAACAGAGGGTACTTGAAAGTCCAGCTCTGCTCTAATGGTAAGAGTTCACAGAGCAGATGGCTCCTCAGAGACCCAACTCATTATTGCCAGTAAAGATAAACTGTTGGTATGTTGCGTATGAACTGTGGCATATGTATGACCTGCAAATGCATATCATTACACAAAGATGTATTTTCATACTTGTTTACAAGTATGAAAATACCACACTAGAACCCACACTATTGCAGGAATAAAGCTCGAGCTCTTGACACATTGCTGTCCTTGCAAAATACAAAAGAAGCCAGCACAGCACCTCTACACAAATTTCTTTCTCTTTGTTAGACCTGAAAATGGTTTTGCTCCTGTCAGTGACTGCAGAAGTAGCGTATCTGTAGCGGGCAGCATTTTTAGTGTAACTAGCGCCTTTACTGCTGCTGCTGCCAATTATCCTCAGGATTGAAGATGGTGACCATGTTTGTCTGTGCAATTTATTCAATGCTGAATATCTACTACTATGTAGAACCAAAGCATTTTCACACCAAAACTGGCAAAACACAAAGTGGTGCACATTTTTTGTCTGTTCCTTTCTCTCTCTTTTTTTTTTTTTTTTTTTGTTTTAGTTATTTTACAATTAATTGTTACTTTCAGAAAATTCATGCCGTCATGTTTGCACTGGTCTCCCTACACTGCATCAAGTAACCTTAGTATTGATGGACTGGTGTTTGCAAACAATTTTAATGAAGCTTTAGACTGTTTTTTACTAACTATATGTAAGAATATCCTGAATAGGCAAAAGAAAGGCTTAAAACAGCTATTAGAGATGCAAAAGTCTGATGATGGATCAAAACCAGAAATTAAACATGTCATCGTGACAGGGAAAAAATGGAAAGGCTGAGGACTGGACAATGTTTGTTGTCCAGTCCTCATGATCTCAAAATCAGATCATGACTGAAACGTGTACGAGACATTTTCAGCCGATCCATCAACAGACCCAACTGTTCATCTTTCAGCACCCTGTGGTCCACTGGTTACTAGCAATGCACCTCTGAGCTGGTTGCAAACAACCAAGAATACCAAAAAGTAAGTGAGGGAATGCCATTCCTGCCAACTGAGAGGAAGCTGAGCAGAAACGCTGGAAAGAACAATATTAAATACAGTTTAAAATGATGGGCTTGTTGTTTCATCTATCTCTCTCAGGGAGGTGTCAGAGGAAACATATCAAGCTTCTGTTTTAATTTCCAAAGTGTCTGAATTACTTCACAACCCAGTTATTAAAAAGTTATTAAAAAGAAAGGCATTGTTAAATTACATAAATTTTGGAGCAACGTAAAAGCAAGTCCAGAATCCATGGTAACATACCAAACACTGTTCAATATTTGATGCTAAAACACCCATTTTAGATGAACAATGTTCAGTCTCCCGTTGAATAAAGTTGCTGTTTGAATGTGACAACATTACATGATGTTTTACTTACAGAAAGCAATGTCTTTTTATTGTATTTTGTTAATGTGAATGCCCATGGGGGCATTCATATTATTGAGATCCTGTTCGGCCATTTTTATTATTATTCCGCCAAACTTTGCCGTGCTACTCCTCCTGCGCCGTTCAGGTCACTTCAATCATTTAGATCTTAAACTGTGCAGCTCCTTCAGGACATGTGGGCTACGATTTTTTTAATTCTAAATATTTGTAGTTTTTTGCGATATTTAGCATTTTGTAAAAATAAATTCAGCCTTGTGATTGGATGAAAGTCCTTCCAACCAAATCCGGATTGGACTTTGCAAAAATTCAGCACAGTGATTGGTCAACAGGGTTTCAGAGTTCTGCACCGGTTTGCATTGTCCGGTTCATCAATTTCCTGTCCCCAGTGTCTTTCCTGCAAAATCTTTGAAACGCTACTCCTCCGACACCGTTTGTCTCACTTCAACCATTCGAGTATCAAACTCTTCAGCCCATTCAGGAGATATTTTCTACGATTTTTGGTCTTTGTAACATTTAAACTTTTTAAGTTATTCAAGTTTTTGTCAATGTATTGAAATCTGTTCCTGTGATTGGACGAAACAGAATTCAGCTCAGCGATTGGTCCATTTTGTGCACCAGTACACAGGTACACACACAAGGCACAGTTTCAAATGCAGCATTTAGCATATAGCTCCATTCTTGTTTGTTGGCTGTTGCTTGTGTGACGGCATGCAGTTCTGCAGACTGCTCAAAGTGAGCTATCAGTCTCAGCTGCACACTTCAAGGAGCAAAGGAACTTATTTGCAAATATCTCAGTTAAATATGGAGAATTTGTTCCAACAATGCTCCCTGCAACATTTCAACATTTTGATTAATGTTAAACAACTTTAAAAAAAAAAGTTTTTCACATTGAACAATAGTCTGTCACATCTTTACTGGAGTTTAGTTCAACCTTGCACATGTTTTTGCAATCCCGCTAATTAAACCCTGCTGGATGAGAAAAAAAAAGGCAACTGGAAAAAATGTGAACGCTTTTTCCAAGGTGCAGGAAAGAGTCCAAGTGGTGTTGTGAGTAAATCAGTGTGCTTTAATGCAGGAGTTCATGCGTTCAAATCCTGATGTGAGCCAACTAGAAAAAAGTGTCGGTTATGCTTTTTTTTATGCTTTTTTTTTTTCAATTTCTAATACATATGCAATTTCACTTCAATCATTCAGCATAGTTCAATAAATGGGCATTCACATTTGCTATTATTTCAATAATAGCTGTTTCTAGGTTTTTTTTTTGTTTGTTTTGTTTTGCTTGTCCTGTCCAGCTTCAAAGCAATCATTACTCTTTTGCTGAATTTACATATCAATTCTTGCCCTTACAGAGAAAAGAGTGAACAAAGAGAAAAGGAAAGTGAAGATAAAAGATACAGCAGACAGAAAGCAATGGTACCAGTTGATCAATGAAAGCAGAACAAACAGACACCCAGCTACATGCATAGTAATACAGAAAACTACCTCTGGTATCTGCAAGAAATCAAAGCTGTCAATCATCAAGAGCATCTATAAAATGCCAAACAAGCTCAATACCGTCACTACAGCAACACAAAGGAGAACAACAGTTATCAGTGATTAAACACAGCATAAGTTAGTGAATATTAGAGCTAAGTATCAGGAATAAATAGTGTTCAGTAATAAGTGCAAAGATCATAGGGAGACCAGGAGAGTCCCAAGACCCCAGAGACCAGCAGCCCCCCCCCCCCCCCCCCCCCCCCCCCCCCACTGTTCTAACTTTTTTTTAAGTTCTTTGTTTTATCTGTTTACTGCTATAGTGGGCCGTCTTGGCTTCTGTAACTACAGAAGCCAAGAGAGAAAGTTGTCAGTGCAATTTGGAGGAGAAGAGCCCTAATACAGGTAAGCTTCATGTTGGAAATCAGCACAGAATCATACATACCGCAATGTGGCGTCTTAATATCTTAACATTGTCTGTCATGCTGTGAGCTACTTACAGCTAAGTGGTGAGATAATGTGAAGCATATTTTATATGTTACACCAATTCTCCCAAGTTTATTTTGTTTCACCTCTGATTCTACAATCCTGTACATACTGGTGCAGGATGATACCCACCAGTAAAACTGCTGACTCACTGAAGATGGTAACCTGGAAAATCACACCATGGGTATCATCACTTCAGACACCTTAACTTAATCCTTTCCTCTCAGGTCCTACTAAGAAACCGCTGGTTTCTCACTCATAATGAAGAAAGTACAAAGCCGTGAAAAGCTCATGATTATCACACTCAGTCGCCATGTTCATACCGCTGGGTTGCTCTCTTAAACCAGTGCATGCTTGTAATGTAAGGCTTAACACTCTCAGCCAAATAACTTGTTTCATTTCAATTGAGGGGTCACAGGCTCTAATTTGCTGGAAAAAGAAACTACCAACAGCATGGAGGAGGAGGTTGTTTCTGGATCTGGATCTGTTAGAAGTGAAACACAACGTGACAATAGATAAACTTTTCAGTCCACTGATTCAGTAGCACAGATGCCTGTCTTCTTTTAGTTCATGTCTAGTGATTTTGTACATCCGGATACTGAGGTTTTTATCCAGACAAAGCTAATAATGCTAAAATTTAGAGATTTTCTGGTGAAAGATGTGAATTTTTATTATAATAACATATAAACAAACTGCTGAATTAATAGCAGCAAAGCAAACAAACTCATCCCAATCCAATTTCCATAAAGCTGTTTGTTGTATAAAACATTTAGGACTTTCTCATCATTACTTAAAGCTACCTTACACTTTTTTAGTAGACAAGATCTTTGAGTTGAAATGTTTTGCTGGACAGCCAAAGAGCTGCACAAGGATGTGCTTCATGTATCATCTCAGCTCTGGTGAGACAAACCTTGGCTGTGTTTCAATCAATCAATCTTTATTTAAAGCACTTTTCATACAATAAAAAATGTGGTGCAAAGTGTTTTACATTAAAAGCTAAAGGAAGAGCAAAAACAATATTGCTTATCAAATTCCCCAAAACCAAACACCCATAAAACCCACACATACAAAACATAGGAAACATGTAAAATCATGTCTCAAGAGGCGCTGTCCCGACCCCATTAACTGTGTCGGGAAGCTAAGACACTGGAAAAATAAAAGATGTTCAGACTAAATGAAAATTTAAGAGAATAAAACATGAAACATTAAAATAAAGATAAGAAACACTAAAAGACAAATAAAAACGTTAAGATGAGATCACAAAATTAGGAGAATACAACATAAAAATAAATAAAATAAAAATGAATAAACAAAAAATAGTTTGATTATTGCTAAGACTATGAGCGGCATGGATTAAGTTCTAGGATATCATGCTCTTATTTGAGAAGTCTCAGTTGACACTTTGACCTGAGTTAAATATTCATGTCTTCTTCTCCATCAGCTGTTAGTGTGGCAGGTCCTATCAGGGCCATCTTATTTCTCTTTTCCTTTATTTTTCTCGCTTATATTAAGTGCTCACACTCACAGAGAAAACATTAAGTTTAGAATGTTATGGTGGAAACAATAAAAACAAATGTTTTGAGGTCCAGTGCAGCGCACGTTTCTTACAAACTGACAAAGTCTCGTATTGCGGCAGAGAAACCAGGCTTCTTTGACTCAGGTGTGTACTTATGAGACTTTACTGTGAGTCGTTGACCTTGTCACAACAAACATGCACTCTTTAAAAAGCCAGGGCAGCTTGCTCAAAAGCAAAAGAAAAACAAGCGTCCTGAAGAATACCAATTCATGTGACAAACTTTTCTGTAAGCTATTACTGGTTTTGTTTTAGTAGAAACAATGACAGTCAATCACTATGTCATTACCTTGTTGACGAAAATATGCTAAACAAAACATGAAAGGTCATCAAGCAACATTTATATACTTTCCAGATGTTTGAGCGAGATAATTACCCTACTGGTAGAGTAAGCGCTTAATCCCTTTTACAACGATAGAGATAGGCTCATTCGTTGCTTTTATCCATTCCTCTGGAAGCAGCAGAAATGGTTTGGATGCACATCTGCCACAAACCAACTAACAAGCAACCCAACTATGGGCCAGATCTATTAAAGGTTTGCAGGTAAAAAATATGTGCAGTCGTTGTACATGCAAGATAAAAGTACAAAGTGATTAATAAACAGCGGACACCGAGAGCTGCAAAACAGCACATCTGGACCCAGAATGTCTGTAGCAATGAATATGCAATATGGGCTGTTCTAACACTATTTTATGTGTGTTGGGAGGAGACAATATAAATATATTATATATATTAATATATAAATTATATTTCAAATAATGTCTTTAGGATTCCACAAATTTTAGAAAACAAGCAGATAACATGAAGTTTTGGCTTGACAAATTGCAAATACTGATGTAAACTGAACAGATAAATATAAGTAAGAATTAAACAACGCTGCGCGTCGTGTTGTTCTCGACTTGGCGCTGGGCATTATAACCGTCTTAATGCACGGTTCCGAGTTGTGTAATCCGCTTATGCCATAATCCCACACAGTAAACATTTTATAACAAATTTCTATTTATTTTTTACATTTGCTAAATATACTATTTTATACGAACTATTTCATGTTGACCTGGATGTAGTTCTTATGCCAAACAACCGCTGTCAGACTACAGCACGTTTCTCTGATTCACCTGTTAAAAGACAGCTGATCTGAACCAGCTGATTAACGAGTTGCTATGGTGACGCCCTGTGACGGAGGGATATTAACAGTGTTTAACTCACTGAACTACGTGTGCATTTATACGAAAATAATGCAGCCAGTTGTCACTGACAATGGTATAAACTATGTTTAGGTGAACTTCCACAACCTACTGCAGTTATTCTACATCGACCTGCAGCCGGAGCCGACTGAGACTGGCCGCCTGGGAGTGCTTTAGGACGGGAGAGGCTCCCGCTGCTCCTTCCTTATAGCAACTGAAGAATAAAATGTGCCTTCAAGTCAGTCGCCAAAACACCAGAAAAGTCTCTAGTCGCTAGTTGCTTTTAACAAAAAGAAGTCACCAAGGGGGGTTTGGAAAGTCACCAAGTTGGCAAAAGTGGTTGAATAAAACCAAAGCGGCTGTGGGAGGAGTTTACAGCACAGCGCTGCAACGCCAGAGACGCTCGATTAGCAGCTGAAGACACCAGGAGAGGAAACTGCAAAGAGAAAAATAATCACACCATTTTATTTTCATGATCGTTGAAAACCCAGATCGTAGTTGAGATTAAAATCCCAACCCTACCATTTATGAAATCACTCTTCAGCGTGTGGTTCAGGTAAACGTGCAAAATTCTAAATTCCAGATGCATTACTGCTCACAAATTGGGATCTTACACTGTGCACCTCATTCACCTTCTTCATCTCTGTGAAACACTTTCTTTTACACTTAAAGAGGTGATATAAACCACAGTACGCAGCAGCAGCCCCACTTCAGACCACCACAGACAAAACTCAAAGTGGAGCCGAAGGTGAAGCCTTTATAACAGATCATAAATCTCACTATTAGATCGCAGCAATTGTCTTATTAACCACAGAAAGTGTGTTTGTTAAATTGGCTGAAAAGATCTTTGTCCACTTTAAAAGAGTGGGGGGACTGGTGCGCGTGTTGCCAGGCTATCTCGCTGCAACAGCTCAGGAAACATCAATACACCACGATAACTTCACACAGCAAGTAGTTTCACATAATGAATTGGAACTTAAAGAAACTCCTCAAACCCTAAAGAGCATCCCTCCAAACGTCTGTGTTTTATCTCAGGGGATGCCTTAAGGTCTATAATTCCTTGTGAGTGACTACTTTCTTCAAGGTCTAATCTGAACTTGCAGAGGAAAGAATTTGGTGTGGTCATCGCTATGTGAATGTGTGTATGATGGAGAGGAAGCACGTACATAAAATATGAAGTACTGCATACATATACTTGAGTCTGAATAGATTTTTTTTTTAAAAAGCACCATAACTCTACTGGTACAGCTTAACCAAGCTTAAAAGGTGTTTTAATGGGTTGAACTATTGACATTTCTTTTCAGAGATCATAATCTAATAGTCGATTTCTATTCATTATAGATTCTGAATACATCCATACTATAAATAATCAAGCACGCTGTCTAGACTAGATTCAGAGTCAATGGATTTGACGTCTTCATGAGCTTACTTGACACATTTAAGATTTCAAAAGAGTCATGTCATTACCAAATGTTACGCTGTATTCTCTGCAGAACTGACCCATTTGGCACATTTTCACACGTGTGTAAAAGATTCAAGACTTATTTTTTATTTTAACTGCAGACTGCAGTATCTGCAGTGCAAGGAGAAGGATCTTAATGAAGCAACCCTGTGTTTTCCAACACCATCCTGTCATTTCAGCTCCTGCAAAAGGACAAATTTACCTCATGAGACCAGTTCTGTTTTAAGTCTTTTCCTATAAATCAGAAGATTCTGCTCAAATCTGACACTCGTCTTCACTTGGGGGGGGGGGGGTTATAAATTAGTATATCATTAATAACGGTGTTTAAAATGTTATAAGTTCTATTTTCTAATTCTATTTCGTTTTGGGTTTTTTTTTCATTTTTAAGTGCCTAAAGAAACATTCTGATGAGAAATGGAGCTATAGAAACACATTAAATTGAACTGAAAAGAAGTAGTTGTAGCAGTTGTATAATCAGGTAAAGAATTGGCTCCCGCCAGTACCTTGATGATGGGAGTTTCTGTCACCCTCTGCCTCTACAGACAATTTGTGATTTACTCTGCACTTTGTTACAGAGACAATGCAGAAAAAAACCCCTGACTTACCTGAAGTATCCAATTATCATGATGGCCACAAGCAGAGAGCTGAAGGACACGGCGTAGCCAGTGGTGTACATGACATAAAGCCGCTCAAAGAAGTCTTGCTGTGAACACAGAGAGAAATGGTTGCAATTCAGTCCCATTTTTTTTTTCCTCAGAAGAGCTTTACAGACTGGAATGACTGAAATATAACAGCTCAGACTACTTGACTGCGACCGTGTTAGCAGCTGAAAAAAAAAACACATGTGCATTCAATCCTGAATGAATTTAAGGGCTTAAACGACGACTCACTTGAGATTGGAGGAGAATTTTTAATGCCACACCTTTTCATCAGAAATTTGAGATAACACCATCTTTTCAAGCACTGGTCAAACGAAGAAAGCCGGAGGATTTAGCTGATAACATGTACAAAAGATGGCTGCAGCTCTTTTAAGCAATGGTGTCAGTTCATTTCCACAGCTCAGTGAAACGTCCTTTATCCAGAACGGCTGCTTGGATGTCACACGGTGGGTAGAATCAGCATCCAAACTTTAATTCCAGTCACATTTTTCATTCCTTTGTTAATATTTTTAGTATTTACATAACTGCATGATAAGAACGAAAGATGCATTAGAAGACTTTGTGAGGAGCAGCTTTATGTGTATAATGTATGAAGGTGAATGAGCTGAGCTGAAAGGTCGGAAGCAGCTGTGAGTCATCCGGTAAACGTTTGTCTGGTTTCTGTAAGCAGCCAGTACCAAACCACAAAGAACTGAGTTCATAGAAGGACCTGAAATAACTTTCACTCCTTATTTTCTGTCTGAAAGATGATATTCATGTCAGCAGCCAGAAGTGGCCGTGCTCGAGTGTCAGTCTTTGGTTAATCGTTATCTGGAGATAATGAGTTAATTGTATCATTTTCTAGCGATAAAGAGATACATTTTTACCTGTTTTTACCGACGTTTATCTGTTTGTTTGTCTGTTTGTGCTCAAGATAACTCAAGAAGTTATGGACTGATTTTCATCAAATTTTCAGGAGTTGTTGGAAATGTGAAAAAGAAGAACTGATTAGATTTTGATGGTGATCCGGATCACCGTTTGGATTCAGGAACCTTTTAAAGGATTTGTTAACACTGTGCTTGGCGGAGGTTTGCGCTCTCCGAGTGCTTTAGTTATCATGAGAAAACAAAGTTTGTTTTTTTTCAAAATAATGATATGATTAAAGGTGGTTTCTGTTTTATAACTGATTTTATTGATCAAAGGAGACCTTTGTCAGACTGGATGGAAGTAAAATTTGATGAATTAATCAGAGATGCATGATGCATATCTCACTGTACTGATGCATCCCAGTAGCCTACAGAACAGCTCTGCACTGGGATGCCCCTTGGACCCACCAACTGAGGTGTTGGGAGAGAAGGAGATAATGGCTAAACTTCATCCATGTTGAAGGACAGTTCCCCTCCCCATCCTCCCACTTTCCTCCTGAACACTGACAGTCCTGCAGAGCTCCTTCAGTAACAGACTGCAGCATCCAAAGCATGAAGGAGTTGGTGTAACACAGTGGCAGTTAGACTGGAAACCAGAGCAGCTCCCAGTAAATCAGAAACACACTCAATAAATTCCCATAACATGTATTAATGTACGTATTACTTCTTATCTTTATCACTCATATATAAAAAATAAGTAGGTTTCTGGTGAGAACCTGTGTGGAGCTCCCCTCCATGCATGCATGTTTTCTTTCCCACAGTCCACAGACAGGCATGTTTGGCTGATTTGAGTCTCTAAATTCTCGTTTGGTCTGAGTCTGATTGTTTGTCTCTCTGTGTTGGTCTTGTAAAGGACCAGGAACTGATCCATCTCCTTGGTGACCCTGTATCTGAACAATATGTTGGGAAAATAAAGATTAATTTCTAGAAATAAGGTGATGACTTATTCCATTACCACAAGAAAATGGTGTTAAAAAACACACAAGCACGGCCGCTCTTGGCCTCTGTTGATCATCTATGAGGATTGTGTTTGATGTTGAGGAGGTGAAAGCCGAGTTAACAGTGAATTTCTTGCAGGGAAGGAAAAAAAAAAACAGTACAATTTGACTTTTTTAACCAGTTATTTCAATTAACACAAATTAAATTATCTGTCCATTTCAACTTTTTATATATTTCTTGTGCATGTCTTTCTGAGTATTAATGATTTTGTTCTGTGACTCCAGCACAGTGTGAAACAGGGGTCTCCAACTCTGGCCCTGGAGGACCACTGTCCTGCAGGTTTAAGATGTTTTCCTGCTTTGACACTCCTGACTCAAATTGAAGGGTAATTGTACTGGACCTGACAACAAGCTGTTGGCTAGAACCTGCAGCAAAGCAGCCGTCGAGGACGGGAAGCTGAAATCCCTGTTGGATGAAGTTTGCAGCTGTGGAGATGCAAAGTCCCCTCTAATGGCCCCCTGCCCTCTTTTCTCTGACTCTGCTCAAACCAGATGCATTTTAATTGGTTTTCCTGCACCAGGCTACCTAGTTTTCACTTAATCATGTCTGACTATAATCATCATTACACCAAGTCCAGCCACCTCACTAAGAGCATCTCAGATTTTTACATGTAGCGCCGCAGCCTGTTCATCTTCCTGCACGTTGACCCGAGTCAGCCACACTCTGTCCAATCATATTTATTTCTTTTCTCTTTTTTTTTTCTTTACTTTAAAATGGACAACTGAGCGTTTTTATGAGTCACCGACATTCTGCCATTATTTTCTGTTCATTACGGATCCAGAGAATAAACAACCCAATGATTTTTTTTCTTCGGACTTCCGCCTCTGTGATCAGCTCTTCGATCACGCTCTGATGTTCTTCTTTGCAGCAGGATTTGCCTTTATGGACTGAACAATAGGTGAAAAGAGGGGCTTGTTATCACGCTGCGGAGAGTCGTTTTTGGAAAAAAAAACCTATGCGGACTCATTTTCTTGTGCATGTACGCTCAATTTCACACTCACTGACTCTTACAAAGTGAGCTCAACAGGACAAATGTAGGTGGGTACGCTCCACATGGTGCACATATGTTTTGGGTTTTTAACTACACCAGCATTCATAATAAAATCTCCTGAGGAGAAAGAATCCGACCTAAAAGGAAAGACTCGGATTAGACTCACAGCTGGCATGTCACCAGAAACTCAGCTCCAAATGAATAAAAAATACAAAAGATGTCACTTGCTTGCCATGTAAACCGACACATTATTATTGAGATATTTGCATTATCTTTTATAGAAGATGCTTTATAATAAATTAGTTTTCTCGGCTGCTATTTGTGCAGCATCTCAGACTGAAATATCAGTTGATGCAGCATTTTGTGACCATGGTTCTTCACAGGTTATCCTTTCCCTCTGTCATTTTGTTAATTGGATCAAACCTTGCATGTTTTCATTGTCTGGATTATACGCATAATCCATCCGTATCATTTACCAATTCTACAATAGTTTAATTTGTCATATAATTACTTAAAGTACAGGAAAGCGTGTCGCACCTGTTTGTCCCTGAAGTTGATTTGATGCGCATCTCCATATGCTGCCGGCAATGCAATACATTAACATTACAGTGAAGCCTGCTGCCGAAATGACAAATCATTCATTCATTAATAACGATTAGACTTTGTATGAAGGGATTCAGTTCAATGCAGTTCATTAAACCATTCAATACAATTTAACAAAATATAAAGAATTTAAAAGTACACATCACAACTATTTTCTCCTTTTTCCTTCCCTGTGTAGCGTGTATTTGACACCTGACCGAAACTATGTAATAATCTATGTAACTATTAGCATCACAAACGTTTGTCTCAAACCATCAATTCAGATCGATGAATCTATGCTGGTATACACACAGTGAAGTTGGAACAGATGATTATATAAATCTTCCTGATGCACATCTTCCAGTCACACTTACCTTCGCCTCCTCGTCGCTGAAGGGCTGAAGGAAGCGCAGACACTCTGAGTAGTTAGTCCATGTTTTATTCCACTGCTCCACAAATACCCAGGAACCGTTGACATCACACTTCCTGTAAGCATGTCCTGTTAACATAAATAGATACAAATTATTCTGTTATATTCTGCTATCATATTTTTTAAAAAAAACTATATTATTTGTCATGCAATTAGATACATATATAGCTAAATCAACTGTGTAGATCAGGGGTGCCCAAAGTCAGTCCTCGAGGGCGGCAGGTCCTGCAGGTTTTCCATGTTTTCCTGTTCCATCCCTGCATTAAATGGACCCAACAGCCAATGAAGTTCTGCATTATGACTGATTGATTTGAGTCAGGTGTGTTAGAGCAGGGAAACATGGAAAACCTGCAGGATTCTGTTCCTCAGGGACAGGAGATGGACACCCCTCGTGGAGATGCTGGATAGATTAAAGTAGATTAATATTTCATTAGAGGAAACCTTCATCTCATCTCATATCTCTGGCTTTCACAAATTTGCCTTTTAGATATGAAGAGATACTTCGAAAATCACTTGCAATGCAAATGCAAACTGAGTCTGGATTCATTTGAGCTGCTTCCAGTTCAAGTTGTCATTTTTGGGGATGCATTTACAGAAAAAGGAAAAAAAAGGTTAACCTTTGTGATTGAAGTCATAGATGTAAGATGGGCAGGGAACCTTTGTAATCTGTCCCGGGGAGCCATGGGGCCAACAAATCAGACCATCCCAATCTGGAGGGCACACCTCATCTGCAATGAGATGGAGAGCAACATCCACATCCAGCAGCTGCTTGATGGTTAGATTAGCACCACTTTCCATCACAAATGTCTATTTCCTCACCTACAAAATGCATTGTTAGAAGTGGAAATAAAACTGTAAAGGTATCAGATTTAATAAATGCACTTTAAAATAAATTAGTTTGATATTAGCTTGAAACATACCAGCAAAGGTTAACCCTCCCCCATGCACACACCCACACCTCACACACCCTTCACACCCATCCAAAATGCTTTGTTTCTGAGCAATAGTCAAAAAAATTAAATGAAACTAATGTAACAATCTTAATAAAGTTGTCCCAGCAGTCACGATGTTGCTTAAGATCCATCTATAGAAGAAAAAAACTAAATATTCTACAGAGCGACGTCAGAAATAACATTCTCAGGATGAGTGACCTCTAGTAAAGAAAAATGTTCTAATAAATCTATTAAAACTTATTGATTGGTGTGAAGCTTCTAGTGAAAAGTAACAACAATAACAACAAAGTATAGAGCAGTCAAGGAAATAACAAGCAGGTTTAGATTAAGTTAAATTCATAAGAGGCATTCATAAGAAATAAATAAATAAATCCCAATCACTCTGCTCCATCGACACTGCGCAAAATCACCACTGATCTACATGCACACCATCCATTTTCTCGACCCACTTATTCCAGTTCAAAGCAGCAAAGGGACTGCAGCCTATCCCAGCAGCAACAAGGTGGGAGGCAGAGTTAATCCTGGACAAGCTGCCCAGTCTATCCCAGTGCCAACACCAACAAACTACAACCCTCACTCACACTCACTCCCATGTCTGATCTTAATTACTGACTTTAATTAACCTAACATGCGTGTCTTTGGACTGTGTGGGAAAGTCAGAGCTCTGAAAATAGGAAGGATATGGCTTCTCACAAGTCATCAGAGCAGTAGTCACCAACCATGCAGCTTCTATTGTTTCCCTGCTGCCACCTGACTTGCATCAGATGCGAATGAACAGTCTGGAGCAGAGGTTGATTTTTTTCATTTCAATCAGGAGTATTGTGCCAGGTAAACACCAAAAACCTGCAGGATGGTTGATCTTGAGGACCAGAGTTGGTGACTTCTGCATTAGAGATAATCAGGTACACTTTCACTTTGGTGTGATAAACTGGTTTTGTTCCAAGGTCACTGTGAGCAATGAAGAACACAGCACTAAAAGCTAGCTCTTTGTTTCAAAACCACACATTTATAGTTGTATTTAGGTAAAATGTGCCAAATCAAAATAAAACTTGTTGAAATTGTTAGATCTGTAATGTTATTATTTTTGTATTGTTGAGGTAACTTCAGAAAGGATGGGTCATTTATTAGAACCTAATGAAATCTTACACAGTTATAACGGCAATAATCAGGTACACTTTCACTTTTGTGTGACAAACTTGTTTTGTTCCAAAGTCACAGTGAGGGACCAAGAGAAACAAAGGTGGCTTCAAAAGAAAAGGGGTTTATTTGCCCAAAACAATGTAAAGGAATCAGGTCTTTAAAAGAGGTCAGCTAAGCAAAAAACTAAATCCAAGTCCTAAAATAACTAAACTAACAGACTAGGTAACAAAATCAAGATAAAAAACATCTGACCTAACAAACAAGAAAGGGGAGCTTAAATATTGGCTGATTGGACCAGTTACAAAACATATGGGGTAACGGTGTGTTCAGACCAAACGCATTTTGAGCGTCAAGAGCGGCAGGTTTCCATGTAACGTCTATGAGGAGGCGCGGCAAGGGGGCGTCGAGCTTTCTCGCGTCGCGTTTTGAGCGTTTTGGGCGTCAAACGCGCATCAAAAGCCAGAGATGGACAAAGCTGAACTTTTGCCGCTTGACGCGGGGCATCAACCAATCAGAGCGATCAGCTCGCAGCTGCTGGAGGATTCCTGTGGTGAACCCAGACACGGGGCTGAGATGCGACTCTGTGCAATATTTAGGATAACCATTCCTTGCTAAAAAGCTGAATGTTACTGATTTGGCAACGTAGCATGATACGTTGCCTAGCAACGCTTTGTTTGGGGTCGGCGGCAGCTCTCAGCTGAGTGCGGCTCTTGTTGCATTAACAGTGACTATCACTGCCCTACGACAATGTTCTCTAGCTTTATTTATTAAATAAAACCATGCCATCGCTCTACTGAATCCACCATCATTCAGACTGACCGGAAGGAATGCGCCACCTCCCTCCTTCTTTTCCGCCGCCTTTGCCGCTCACTCCAGACAAGCGGCAGGAACGTCAGGAACGTTTTGGGTGTCGGACACAAAAGTGGCAGTTTAGTGACCAGCGTCGAGTGTTCAGCATTTTGAGCGTTTAAACGCGTTTGGTCTGAACACACTGTAAGACATATTAGCGTACTAACAAACTAAACAAAGAAACAGAACCTAAAAGCCAGTTTAATTATTCATAACAAAACTACAACCAAAAGAAAACACAAACTACTCAAAAGTTGGGAAAAAAATTCATATAACAAACATTTAAAGAATCTTAATTAAATAAAAACTACTGATCTGCCCCTCTAAAATAGAGGTCTTCAAAAGGGCCCGTGGCACTTCCTGCCCACTGGCTTCCCTCCTGTGCACACTCCCGCCCCCCAGTGCCTAAGCTGCTCCCTTCTGCACCATAAGAAAGAAACATAAGGTTAAACAACACACAGTTGAAAATACAGTGGCTTCTTAATGTGCACGCTAACAAAAAGGAACTGAAGCATTTCAACTAAGTTTAAATATAAAGAAAACTAAATCACTGAAAATGTGTTGGTGCTCGCAGTTACCGCCTTTAGATGTGTGGCTGTTGGTCTGGCGTTCACAATCACATTAGTACATTAGATTTGCTGTTTAAGATTCAATGCAAAGAGAGTCTTTGGAGCTCTACAGTTTACAGTATTGTTGAGTCTCTGCAGGCAAGTGGAAAAAAACCCACCTTGAATATAAAATACACTCACCCTTATAACACAGCAATGGCCTGCAGGCATCTTGTAATGTGCAACAATTCAAGTTCTGCTTCACTTATACGTGATTTGAGGACCAGAAAAAACAAGAAGTTCTACTGTTTAATATTTGGATAACAAATCTGGGGCAGCATAAACACCCCCCCTTGACACACACACACACACACACACACACACACACAAACACCCAACTCTGTTCCTGTCCACATCCAAACAAGCTCATGATGTAAAATCTCATAAGTATTTCCCAGCAGTTTAACTGAATACTGGCACAAAAGCTGCTGACTTCACACATTTTAACCCCAGTTTATTATTCCAAACATTGTTATTGTCAATCATTCATTATTCTAACTGCTTGGTCTGATGAAGGGTCAAGCTGGAGCCTATACCAGTAGTGTTTGGGTGAAAGGCAGGGTACACCTTGGACAGGTTGCCAGTCCATCACAGGGCCACACAGAGACAAACAACCACTCACGATATTCATGTCTTTGGACGGGAAGAAGCCGGAGTACCCAGAGACAACCCACGCATACACAGGGAGAACATGCAAACTCCACACAGGAAGGCCACTTTTCAAAACTCACCCCAGCTGAGGATCAAACCAGCAACCTTCTTGCTGTGAGGCCACAGTGCTAACCACTATGCCACCGTGCAGACCCACATTTTTATTATAATCCCAGCGATCATCATCATTAAATTCATTCAGATTACTCCAGTGTTTCCCAACACAGGCCCCCTGTCACACACACGTCTCAGACATGTTACTCATCAGAAACACCTTTCTGAACTTTCCCTCCAAGTTCTTTGCAGCCTGTTAACGAGCCCTTTATTGCAGTCAGGTGTGTTAAAGTAGGGTTACCTACAAAACCTGCAGGGCAGGGGGTCCTGAGGTCCTTAACCGTTCTGTGTTGTTTGTTCTACAACAAAAGGTAAAGCAACCTGTACCTGCAGTTCCTGGTTCCATGTTGGAGAGGTTCTGATAGCACTGCATTTTGACTTCATACAGGATGAACATCTGCTCCTGAGCAGAGAGAGGACCATCAAAGCCCATCTGTGGAGCACAACAAACCAGATCAGGTCCGTGACACAGTGTCTGCAAAATGTGCGAATGAATCATTTACTGCTTAAAATTTCCAAGAATTTGGCACGTCGTGGCATCTGCCATCTGCTCTGGACAGATGGCAGAACATAGTTCACAAAAAGCTGTGAAATAATGTCAGAAAGGAACAGATAAGTCTACAAAATCCATTTTAGTGTTGATGTTTAAATATAAACAAAGACAAGATGTCTCTCGCCTGTGAATAAGTGGTACAGAAAATGAATGACTGAATAAATGCAAGACAATTTAAATGCAAACATTTGCAAATACTTTGACCATTTTTTTCTGTTTTTAATTATAGGTTTTCCTTTTTATCCACAGGTTTTGTTCTCTGAAGCCTTCTTAATTGTGATTAAAAAATATGACATATTCACGTTTGCCTATGTGATGAGACTTAAGGCATTACTACAGCCTTCTGTAGTGTGTGTAGCAGGATATCTCACTAATCCAAGATATTTTTTTCCCATTTGGTCCGTCATGCACACGAAACCCAGATTTATGCAATCAAATACAATTCTTTAAAAAACTTCCGCCCAAAGTGAAGATTTAAAATCATATCTGGTTAGGCGGATAGGTGTGGATGGATTTCTTCTTGAAAAACAAGGTCCTGTGAACTATTTTGTTAATGATCAGATGGAGGAAGGCATTTGCTTCTCCTGCTACACACTCCGCCCACAGTTGTAGTAAAGTTAAACCTGTTCTATTTAACTTAAAATGTTTTTTTTTTTCTTATACCAGCCTGTAAACATGTTTATTACTGCTGTGAAGTTGGACTTTTTAACATGGGGCTCTATGGGGATTTGTTTTGAAGCACCTAGTGGATGAGAGAACAGCAATTTTTGACACAACTGCATAGGCTTCACTTTAAACCGCTGGAGGTTGCCGCTTGTTCTTAACCTAGCCAACCCTGGCACCTGATCAGTAAAACACTTGTCATGTCCACAAATATATGAAAGGAGAAAGAAAGAAAAAAACATTTACCCCATGATATTTAATCTAGCCCATGTTATCTTTACCTGTGAAGCTGTGTTGCTGCAGGAGTACCGCCCTGATGTTTCAGCTATGTGAATTTTCCAGGTGGTTTGGTTGCTTGAGTTAAGTGCAGTTTGAACACAAAACAGACCGAAGGAAAGGAACGTGTGAAATGTTTTGAAAGCCCTCGCCTAAACGATCGAGTCCTCAGGACTATCTTACAGTGAAAGCCACCTAAGGCAGAGTTCCTAGCATCAATCTGAAAGAAATGAGTGAACAAGAGCGCTGGACTCCATGTAGTAAAAATAATCTTAACAGGTAACATGTTTAGTTTTTGAAATATTAAACGGATGGGCCAAACATCAAACAACCAAAAGTCCTTCTTTTATTGTTGTTTGATATTTGGTTTTTGCATAACTAATCATTATATTTTCTATTACCTCATTATGTCCAAATAGAAAATCCTTGCAACAACTTTTCTTTTTCTTGATCTCTTCTTCAACCATTTAGGTTCATTCATTCATTCATTCATTCATTTTCCGTAACGCTTACTCCAATTGAGGGTCGCGGGGAAGCTGGAGCTTATCGCAGCAAACATTGGGCGAGAGGTGAGGTACATCCTGGACAGGTCTCCAGTCCATCACAGGGCATTCATATTATAATAATTTAATTAAACTAATCCGTTTCATACTTGAAATGATACTGTAAAAGATATCAGGTCTGACTTAGTAAAACTGCTATCTTTACTTTTACAGACAACTGAGCAGAATTCTTCAGTCAAGACCCGAAAATGTCAAAGTCATTCTGTGGGGACGATAAATGTCACAGCACAGTTTCACTGCAATAAAAGCAGGAGTTGTGGTGGTATTTCAGTTTTGGACCAAAGAGGAGAGCCAACAGACAGTGAAAACAGAGATTACAATACATTATTCCACTGGAAGCCTGATGCACCTTTATGTTTGTGTTAAATGACGATCAAAAGGCTTTTTTGGTTTGAGGCACAGCACACACTCCCCCTCTTTCCTTTGTATTTTCAATACCAATTCCAAGAAGGTGTTATGAAGCATTTCTACTGTGAGATGAACTGACACTTTGTTTTTTTTGTCTGCATGTTCTGGTTTTGGAGGTGCTGATGGGAATCAGCACCTCCAAATCTGAGACCATGGTCCTCAGCTGGAATAGGGTGGATTGCCCTCTCCGGGTCGGGGGTCAGGTCCTGCCTCAAGTGGAGGAGTTTAAATATCTCGGGGTCTTGTTCACGAGTGAGGGAAGGATGGAGCGCTAGATCGACAGACGGATCGGTGCGGCGTCTGCAGTAATGCGGACTCTGCGCCGGTCTGTCGTGGTGAAGAAGGAGCTGAGCCAGAAGGCGAAGCTCTCGATTTACCAGTCGATCTACATTCCTACCCTCACCTATGATCATGAGGTCGTGACCGAAAGAATGAGATCTCGTATACAGGCGGCTGAAATGAGTTTCCTCCACAGGGTGGCTGGGCTCTCCCTTAGAGATAGGGTGAGGAGCTCGGTCATCCGGGAGGGGCTCAGAGTAGAGCCGCTGCTCCTTCGCATCGAGAGGAACCAGTTGAGGTGGCTCGGGCATTTGGACAGGATGCCTCCTGGATGCCTCCCTGGTGAGGTGTTCCAGGCACGTCCCTCTGGGAGGAGACCCCGGGGAAGACCCAGGACACGCTGGAGGGATTACATCTCTCGGCTGGCCTGGGAACGCCACATTTGTCAACGCAGAGTTGACAAATGTGGCTGGAGAGAGGGAGGTCTGGGCTTCCCTGCTTAGGCTGCTGCCCCCGCGACCCGACCCCGGATAAGCGGCAGAAGATGGAGATGGAGATGTTCTGGTTTTATTTGATTGAATAACTGATGTAAAGACTAAAGATTATGTGTACTGATGGTATTTTTATGCATTTCCCGGTTTATCTTTGTATTCAGTACTTTCCATCTGCTTAGTTGTACCATTTAAAATATTTCAAACTATTTTACATGTATTTGCTTAGATTTTCAGTTAATATAAGTTTGTTTTACTTTTATTTTACTTTTTATTTCTATTTCTGTTTTAAGATAAGTCATATGAAACCAGTCTCACCACAAATAAGAGAAGAAGGCTCATTCTTTTTAATAACGTTTCCAGTCAATGAACAGATGAGAAAAAGTTTTAACCAACTTAGTTTTCACCTTCTCTGATTGTCTGCAGACTTGACAATTATTCCAGCAATTTTAATTCCCTTTTTAAATTCATTGAAATGCTGAAGAAAGAAATGCATCGTTATAGATCAGTGCTATCTGACAACCTGTCACACTGTCCGGGGAAAAGCATGCTGTTATTGTGCCATGTCGAGTTTACAGAACCATTACAGAAATGACATTTGTCACTGTTTGTTTTGCCGTTCAGTAGAACAATCAGGCCTCTTGAATGTATGGTCTCAGCAGACTCTTGCACCACTGATAAGACGCACAATTTGATGTCTCACTACTTCCCAGTGTATGTTATCACAGTTCATTATCAGTTATTTTCAGCAGTTGAGTCAGGATGGTGGCAGGAAACACTCTATGGTGGTCTTTAGGGCTGGGCGATATGACCAGAATCTCATATCCCGATAAACCTCCTTTTATATCCCGATAACGATCTACATAACAATTTTAAATTGTTTGTGTAATTTTGTGTCAGTCATCAGTTATGTGTCAGCTGTGCTTGACAAGAGCAGCAGTGATTTCCTTCCATCTGGGGGAACTATGGCCGTATGGAGTTTAACGAGTAAATGCCTGCTGCAGCGTTTGTCTGGAGTTTATTATGAGCGCTTTCGCCACCATTTTACGCTGCTTTTGCGGCTTTTGCTCTTTGACTCTGTTCTTTATTCTGTATTCATTATCCTAATTCTTGCGTAGGTGTTAAATGAGTTAGTTGTGTCGGAGTCTGTTGTCGGTTCCACGTTGGTCTTTTAATATCCAAACCGCATCCATGCGACAGAAATTTCCCCTCTTTTATGAACAAGCTCATAATTTTTGGTTGGTCATCTTTTAATGAATTGCACTGCTCTAAAAATACGTCTGCTACCGTGTTCCCCCATGTTTGTTTTTATATTCTAGCATGCATGCTAGGGGTGGGAAAATCAAATAAAAAAAATAGAAAATCTGGATATTTTTTGCTTGACAATTTTAAAATCTTTTTCTTTTTTTAAATCTTTTTTTTTTTCAAATAAATAAAAATAATTCATGATGAAATCTTAGTCATTTTTATTGTTTTGGTTGATCTTTTAACTTGTCTTCTTGGGCAATATAGCAGCAGAATGATGGTCTAGTTACTGTGTTGTTTTTTCTGAATTGAAATCAAGAAAAAAGACAGGCAAAATAAGTTTAATACATTTTTTTGGGTTTTTAATCTACAAAAATTATCAGTAATTAGGATTGAATCAAATCGGGACACAAGCATATCGTCACAGCCCTAATACATGCCATAAAGCGCACCTTGACGTAAAATAGCAGAAAAGCACCTTATCGTGGCGTAAATGATAGAGTGTTATATGAAACAATCCACATTTTTGATCGTCCAAAGGATATGTATCGTCATATCGCCCAGCCCTAGTGGTCTTTATGAAAACATGATTGATGTTACCCAGATACTCATTACCCATCTTATTGTAATTTTATCAAATAAAAGGACTGACACTGTTTTTAGCTGATCAACTTAAATAACCAAGTTTATAATAAGGTAAGCTCATCGAGGCGAAAGGCTAAACTTAACATAAGCGCCAGCAGAGGATTTAAATATCCACCAGCAATACATAAACCAGTTTTCATTCTCATGCAGAGGTGTATAATTCAGGTACCATAAAGTAGAAGTCCTACCATGGCGTTGGATCAACCTGTGCATTCAGAACGGGTGTTTTCACAAACAGACTCATCTGCAAGGCAGTGGAGCTGAGCTGGTTTAGTGACTGGTTGGAACAGGACTTTTACTTTACGGCACCTGGATTACACACCTCTGTTCGCCTGTAGTGGGTAATAAAAATATGATGGGATATTGGGGCAGCGGTGTCAGAGCCAACGACTCAAACACAATGATTAAACTGGGAATCAAAGTTGGCTCAGTTCTGAAGACTAGAGTGCAACCCCTGCAGCTGACTGTGTGAACAAAAATGTTGCAAAAGTTGCTCATCATCAGGGATCAGACTGAACACATGTATGCTCAACCAGCAGCTGCATCAGCGCCGCCTTCTAGCGTTGTGTTTCAGGACTACTCATAAATGACTGAAAAGTGTTTTTGAATTTTTATGCCACAAAAATAATTCCCTGTTTGTTGGAGTCATTAACTTAGTCTGTCGGTTCAGTTAATAAAAACTATTATTGAATACCAGCTGCAGGCAGGAATGTCCACCAGTAACATGAAACGGCCAGAAGTTCAAACTGAGCATAAGACTGAGCAAGAATTGGATTTAAGTTGGTCTGAGGGTTTCAGAAACTGCTCATCTACCTGGATTCTCACACACAATCATCTGTGGGGTTTCAGCAGCAGGTGTCTGGGACAAACTGTCTTGTTGATGTCAGAGGTCAGAGGAGAATGGACAGACTGGTTGGAGATGACAAGGTGTGTAGAATGTTGTTCTGAACAACATGTCCAACATTGAGGGAGATGGGCACCATGAGCAGAAGATCACACCAGATGCCACTCCTGTCAGCTAACTGGAAGTGGAGGTGATGATTAGCCTCCATTTCTGCTGCAACATTCAGGTGGTGGGGTCAGAATTTAACACAAACAGTATAAAACTGTAGATCCATCCAGCTTTCTTTTAATAGTTAAGGCTGGTGGTGTAATGGGGGGTATTTTCTTTGGCACGCTCTGGGCAGCTTATTAACAACGCCACATGGGTTAAACACCACAGCCTACCTAACTATAGTTACTGAACATGTCCATCCTTTTATAGACACAGTGTAGCATCTTCTGATGGACGCTTCCAGCAGGATGATGCACCATGTCACAAAGCTCAAATCATCTCCAACTGCTGTCTTCACAATGAGGATGAGTTCACTGCACTCCAACTGCCTCCACAGTCACCAGATCTCAGTCCAGCAGGGCTGTTGTGGGATGTAGTGGAAACGAGAGATTCTTATCATGGATGTACAGCAACTGTGCTTCACAAGGTGTAAAGTCTGCTTCATGTCAATATGAAGCTAAATCTCAGGAATGTTTCCAACATCTTGTTGAATCTACGACACGATGACAGTTCTGAAGGAAAAAGAGGTCCAACACGGTACTAGCAAGGTGAACCTAATGAAGTAGCCAGTGAGTGTATAAAGGTCCAATAAACTTGAAGTAATATAGAGCTGCACTGCAAAAACTGAAATCTAAGTAAGATTAAAAATCTTAAATTGAGTACACATATGCCTATGATTTTTAAAGGTAAGAGAATAGTTTTTATGCCAGAGAATTCCTCTTGTTTTAAGAGTATTTTGACTTGTTTTGGAAAGTCTTGACTTGCCAAATTTTCTTGTTCTGTTGGCAGATAATTTATCTTATTTTAAGCAACATTTACCTAATTTTTGTATATTTTTTTTTCTTGTTTTTTAAGGCTGAGTTTTTGCAGTGTGCTGCGTACTTGGTCACACTTTACGTGAAGTTACAAAAATTCTTGCTAATGTTCCACAACAAATATGAAACTAATAATGTTTCATCGCTACAGTAAATATCTGTCAGTCAGTTGAGATTTTTTTAACGCCACACTGTTCCTAATTAACTCCTCACACATTGCTGATGTATTTTAGTGTGTGCAAAGTGCACGGCAGCATGCGTCATCCTCTCAGCGATCCACACTGTAAGAACATTACGTATACTTCTAGAATAATTTTGGTGGGAGTTACGTCTTGGTTTGACTTCAAACAGAGATCTGACTCCATCAAATGCAGCAGCAGCCGCAGCTCTCAGCAGATGAACCACGTTGTGCCTCATTCTTTCATCCCGTCCGCGCTAAATGCTCTTAAATATGCTGAAAATCACAGAGGGCTCTTTTTGTTGCATTTATAGCATTCTGGCCTTTTTCGCTGTAAAATTTCCAGCTAGGCACAATAATAAATGTTAAACGGGTTCAAGTTCTTATCTGTCTAACAGAGTCCTTTTTAAATGGCAGACTGCAGATGGCTTTGTACCACAGCTTTATTTCCACAACTCCTTGCAGGGGGGCTGGAGCCTTCTTCACCAGGCTTTTCTGCTATCAGATATATGCTTCATATTAGGCTTGATACTGTAAGAAAAAAAATTGCCAAAATGTGAAACTCGCACACCCTGACAGTGGATAAGAGGTTTCACTCTGAATCGTACTGGAAATCCTCTCATTTCATCATTCCTTTCATGCATTCAATGCCTCCCACTCCAGAAGCAGAAAAGCAGTCCCGCAGCCTGTTTCTTGCTCCACTGTTGCCGCTGCTCTTTCCATTACCGCCTTCTTTTTGTCACCTACACAAACCAATGCTTTCATTCCCAATGAGCTTTATTCAAGAAAGACTGGCGTATTTAATAAAGTTTCTTCCAACCTGACGCTTCGCTTTTTGTGCTTTTCACTTGATCGGGCTGTTCTGTTTGGTTAAAGCCTGGAAAAATCAGTAAATATATTTTTCTTCTTGTCTAAAATGTAGTGGTGTTCCAGTCCGTGGGGTTAAATGGAAATGTATTACGAGGTTGTTTTCTGTTGGGCAGCATTCACCTCACATAGTGAGAATTATTATTTGTATATGATTTTTATAGGATGAAACTATTTCGAGTTTTATAATAGCCATCTAAACATGTCTACGCATGCATTTTTTTTTTTCAGATAAACAAATGCATGAACGTATTATATCCTGCAATTGATTATGCTGAAGAATGACCACTTCAAACACATGTAGGAAACAGAGGAAGACAGAAATCATAAAATATCTAAGTCGACTGTATTTCTTATTACGTTTATTGACCAATTAAAAAAGGGCATTGTTGATTTTATGCTGCGAATATTTTCCTTTTTTTAAGCAATGAAATATTATTCCATTCCATCTCATTACTAATTATGAGGATTCAGTAGTTCCTGTGAACAGAAGCAATCTCCAGTGCTTTGGTGCATCAAAAACGAAGAAGCCTCTGTCTGAACACATTTCTTTGACTATGTCGTGTACAAGGTATGCAGTGCATATTGTTTTGTCGGATGTCTGCTGTCTTTATGCAAGTTGGTGTAAAATTTTACAGATGTGAATCCACCTTTTCTTGCAATAGCTTTTGTGTACGAGGGCAGTGTGTACCTGTTGTTTGGGTGTAAATATTTGGTCTTATCACCAGTCATAATGTGCACTTATCCTTTAAAATCACATTTAAATTGAGCCTGTGAATATTAACAGAATCCAGAATTCATGTATTAGACATTTTAAAAGACAGGAATTGAAACATAGTACTACGTATCAAACCTCTGTACAAAATACAGTTAATTAGAAAGCTAGACACTGTTTTAAATGCAAATAATGAAAATTACTACTACAGGATCGGATCATTTTCATTTTTAGCTGATGCCACCTGCATTTTCTCCAGGTTAAGGAGGACACATTGACTTGCTGTCATGGGGATTTGTAGGACGTGATCTCCATTAATGACATTCTTTCTCACTGCCCAAACACTCCGCATTTCCAGAGTTAAATTATGTCATTTACCAGCGATTTTGGAACCCAAACCGATGCTGCACATCATCAACTTAGTTTTCTCTGGCAAGACTTCATTTTTTCCTATATCATTTAAATAAGTCATTAATATTTATTGTAAGCTTAAAAAAATTATACAACTGTAGATTTTATGTTTTGTTTTGTTTTGTTTTTTTTATTAAATCAGAGGCATTTTGCTGTTTTGATATGTAACTTCACACATATTCTTAAAATAAATTGGCCAGGCGGAGTTGCCTTATAATTTCTAAAAAATACTCTACATTCTCTCCTAATCCTAGGAACAAAAATACTGGTGACCAGGACTAAATACTGGTCTTACACAAAATAGCTGTGTAAGACTAAATATTAGTCTTACACAGCTAAATATTCAAATCAGTGAAATTTCACTGAAATCACCGATGGCTAGCATTTGCCTAATTGTTCCTCATGTATTTTTGGGAGAGTGTGTTCTTTTCATACTTTTCATTCAGTATTTCTTGAGTGGTTGTGGTACTGAAGCCAACACTCAGGCTTATGTAAGAGCTGAAAGTCTGTTCTGCCCACAGTCAGAATGGTGAGGACCATACTGAGGAGCTCACACACTAAACTCACGTTTTACTGGTCAATGACTAACAAGACCGTCTGGTAACTCATGCGTCACAATTTCACTCAGCCAAGATTTATATGTGACATTCATCAGGTGATTCTGCTGTTTTCCTCTCAGAACTATCCAGCGAACATAACAGGTATGTTCATGTTTGTTTAGATCAGCTACTTGATTCCCTTTTTAGGGATTGTTCTTTTGTTGTTTGTTTTTTGTTTTATCTGTTTTACTGTCCAGACATGCACTGAAAAAAGTGATTTTGACCCTTAGTAAATGTTACATATCTTATTTAAGTATTTGTTAACAGAAATAGTTGTGTTATTTAACTCCACCTATAAACTATAAGTAATTTTAACACATATTGTCAAAGATATGACTACCATATTTTATTTAATTCTATGCAACTCGAAAAAATTAAGTGTAACAAACTGTTGCATACTATCGGGTTAGGAGTTTGAATTTTGCGCATGCGCAATAATATACCGCCATTTCAGAATTTTGGGACGCAGCTGGTCAGTTACCTGCAATCTGGACACCCTGCAGACGCTGTTTACCTCGTTACAGGCTGAACTCTACGTGTTTTGGTAAGTGTTTAAAAATCATTGGTATGTTGTAGTTTTACATGGACCACGATATAAGCCCTGTTTAATTGTTTAAAATTAATATATACTCAAGTATTTACAGCTAAGGACGTATTATATTCGGGCGGTTAAGCTAGCCTTATGGGAATGCTTTAGTGTGTTAAGTCAAAGTCGATGTGTTATAGTCAAATAATTAGGCTCCGGGCGGGGTATCAGAAATGGTGAGTTAAACTTAACTTAAGCGGATTGGACTTTGATGCTTATTGCGTGAGGTTTTTTTTTTCTTTCTTTTTTTACATAAACGCATTTAATGACAGTTTGCATTAGAAGCAATGCGGAACGTTTGTCAGTGCCGATTTCCGGGTACACCGATTACACTGATGCACACAGGAGTACTCGGTGACTTTTATTCCTATATTCAGCGAGTTTCCCATCCCCTCTAACAACAATTCTTTTTTAAATAAAACATCTAGCGACATTTTCAGGTGTTACACGAGACTTCTAAAGGCAGACGTGAAAAAACATGTCTTTTACTCTTCGCTATGACACGGGGGCGGGGGGGGGGTGGACTAAAACAAACAGACATACAAAGAAACCTTTTGAAGTACACAATAGCACCCGATTCCAACTAAACTCAGCAGTGTGGTCGGCACTTATCCATTTGATTTTATTGCTCGTGTTGTTCTCTGATTGCAAGTCTATAAGGGCTATTATTGCAGAATATTATTTAAACAATGTCTTGTCAGTAATATTCCTGCAATAATGGCCCTACACAAGTTGCTTTGAAAACAAAGCATCTTCTAAATAACAGTAGTAGTAGTAATTCCTGTTAATGAAGACAACATTTTAAAAGTGAAAAGTACTGTAACATATTGTACTCTTATTTAAAGGGAAGCATGTTAGTTAAAGTATTAAAAAATGGCACTTACATTTTGTGTTTGCTCAATTTGGATAGCTTATATTTCTTTTCCACTTTAAAAAATGTATTTTTGATTGTTTGTGGCTATTATTTCCTTTTGTGAAATTTAAATATACTAATAATGATACTTTTTGGGACAATAAATATGCGATTAAAATGACATTGAGACTGATAAATTAAAAGCTTTGTGGTAATTAGATGAGTTTTTAATTGAGTCCCACACCTAAAACCATACACAGATGACCTAACATAACATAGCATAGCATTTCTTTCCTTTCCCTAACTAATCTGTCATCTGGTGCATATTTCAGTCATGCTGAGGCACAGTTGAGATGTGGACTTTTTCTACTCATGATTTTGTATCCAATAAGAAGATTTACATTACATGTCTTTACAGAAATAATGTTGATAACATGTTTTTTGTATTGTTGAACCTTGTCAGGTTTATCACATCGGATTTTCAACCAAGCTTCAGACTTTTAATTTTCCTTAGGTGAGTACAATAAAAAATCCTTACTGCCATGTTCATCTTGTAAATCATGCAAGTTATAAAAATATATTAATTTCATCTACAAAACTGTGAATTGTGCCATGGAAATGTAATCAAATTTATGTTGTAGCATGTCTCTCAATCTCACCGTGATCATTAGCAAAAGATGGGTTAAACTAAGAATGCTTTTCATTTTTAAAAGTGTTCATAAAATCAAAAGTAGGTTGCCAATAATGTGTTTTCGGCGCCTGTAACGTATGATTACCATTGTCCTATGGGGCAGCAACACCATTTTAGTATGTTAAACAGTTTTACTCGCTTTAGGGGAAATTTATTTTAATGTACCTTCACATTAAGTATTTTCAAGGTAAAAGTTACTAACTTACAAAGTTTTTTTTTTCTCAAGATGTAAGGCTCTTGGTGATGCAGTGACTGTAAAACACTTAAGGTAATGTTTGATTCTCTGTCTTCTTTTCATCCCTACTTTTATGTGTTTGTCTAGTTTATGTGGCAGTGTAAAGACTGTGGTGTTGAATTGTCTAGACGCTCAGAGCTTCTTAAACATTACAGAAAAAGACATAGTCATTTTGGACGTGGCCATCATATTAAGTGTATACATCTAGATTGTCCCTGCATCTTTAAGACTTGGAATTCACTTTTGACACACCTGTCAAGAAGTCATAACAATGCCTTAAAGCACTCTGATAAATTTACATTTTCCTGCCAACTATGTGGCTTTAGTGAATTAGGAACTGAGCATGATTATTTTGTACATATAAACCATCATCTAAAAAACAACGAGACAGTCAATTGTGTTTTTAAAGGCTGTGAATACAAAACCAACATATATAGTACATTCAAGTCTCACAAAAGTCGAAAGCACAGTGTGCATTCCTTTGTAGATTTTAAGGACGGTATAGTCCATGGACTTTCTGTGACTGAAACTGGTGGTTCAGACAATGACGATTGCTGTGACAACAGCCAGTGTGATGTTGATTTGAATGCCACAAAGGATCAGACCAATGTAATTGAACAAAAGCTTGCAGCATTATTATTAAAACTAGAAAATATTTTTCATGTTCCCAGTGCAGCAATTGATGAGTTGCTGGAAGAATTTCAGTACTTGTTAAGTACAGCATCTCTGTCTAGTACAGCAGATGTGATACAAGACAGTAGTTACAGCCTTCAAGTTGATCAAACTTTCATTAAAGAACTCTCATCCACTCTGTGTGTCTAATCCCATATGCAAGTCAATTGGTAAAGGCTGTCCCTTGGCAACATCATTTAGGCGCAAAAAATACTACAAGGATCATTTCAAAGTTATAGAACCCATAGAATATATATTGGATGATAAAGGTAAACGAACACTGCAATATGTTCCAGTATTAAAAGTTCTGCACCAACTTTTCACAGACTGTAACATTCTTAATGCAGTGTTAGGCAGTAATTTCACACCAGAGGACAAAGGAACAGAGGTGATCTACAGGTCCTACCGAGATGGTTTGTTCTTTAAAGAAAACAGCTTTTTATCCGGAGGCCAGTTGAGAGTGTTACTTAATTTGTATGTGGATGATTTTGAAGTTTGCAATCCGCTTGGCACATCTCGCAAAAAACATAAAATCTGTGCTGTTTATTGGACTCTCAGCAATTTACCGCCTGGTTCCCATTCCTCATTGACATCCATTCATTTAGCTTTACTGTGCAGATCTGAAGATGTAAGGAGTTATGGTTATGAAAAGGTCCTAGAGCCCTTGCTGAAGGATCTTGTAACTTTAGAGAGTCACGGTATTTTTATTGCACAGCTTGGCAATCTTGTGAAGGGCACAATACAGTGTGTAATAGCAGATAACTTGGGAGCACATGGAATTGCTGGGTTTACAGAGAATTTTGTTGGTGAATACATTTGCCGTTTCTGTTTGGCCCAGAAGTCTGAAATTCAGCAGAAGGAAGTGAGTTCAAATGCGTTTACTCTCAGAAGGAAGGAGACACATGAAACACATGTTCGCACAGCACTGAGCAACATGAAACCCTGTTATGGTGTTAAAAGGCCATGTGTTCTCTCTGCAAATCTTTCTCATTTCAACATTTGCACTGGCTATCCCCCAGATGTTGCACATGACATCTTTGAGGGTATAATACCAGTTGAGTTGTCACATTGTCTGAATCATTTCATGTCCAAAAAATATTTCACACTGGACAGTCTCAATGAGTCCATTTTGAATTTTCCTTTCAAAGGGATAGACAGGACAAACCGACCACATTGCATTCCAAAGGCCTCCATGCAGAACAAGACTATTGGAGGAAACGCTCACGAAAATTGGAGTCTGTTGCGTTTTCTCCCATTTTTGGTAGGACACTTGGTTCCCTCAAATGAGCCCGCCTGGCAGGTCATTTTGGACCTGAAAGATATTGTAGATTTAGTTGTTGCACCAGTACATACTGAGCAATCACTTGCTTTCCTTGAGGAAAGAATCTGTGATCACAGATGCAGACTACAAGATGTGTTTCCAGGTATAAAACTTTTACCAAAACATCATTTCCTCGAACATTATCCACAGATGATTCGGTTTTTTGGTCCACTTGTTTGTCTGTGGACAATTAGGTTTGAAGCAAAGCATAGCTTTTTTAAACAGGTTGTTCGTCACACACGCTGCTTCAAGAACATACTCTTATCACTGACAGTAAAACATCAATTCATGATGGCATATTACTTGGAGTCAAACACAACCCAAAAATGCAACTTGACTGTCTCAGCTGTTTCAACAGTCTCTGTTGACATTTTGCATCAGGATGTACAGAAAGTTTTGAAACAAAAACACCCTGATATTGCACACATTCAACTCACTAAGACTGCATCTGTCAATGGAGTGACATACAGAGAGGGCATGATTGTTGTTTGTGGCTCTACTGGTGGCTTGCCAGACTTTGCAGAAGTTGTCCAGATGGTTGCTTTGGAGGGAAATTTGAGTTTCATTGTCAAAGAGTGCAGTGCTTGGTATATGGAACATTTTAGGTCATTTGAGTTGTGCCCAACCTCTCAAGTCTCCCTCATTCAATTTGATGCCCTCATGGACCCGTACCCCTTGGCAGATTACAGGATTGGAGGCCGCCGAATGGTGACACTTAAAAGATTCATACATATACAAGGTCATATCACACTATATCATGTTGTTCTTATATGTTCTTCGGTTTACTCATTGGTTTATTTTTATTTTTCATGTATAGATTGAAGAATGGCAGAGCCCATAAAGCTGAGAGTCATCGTAGAAGAGGATGACTACAGAAGACTTGATCTCCACTCAGGAAAGCCAAAGACTTTAATGGACTTGCACAAAACAATTTGTGATACATTTGGAATTGAAAAAGACTTTCGCATTCAATTCATGGATCCTGATTTCAACAATGAGTTCATGAACATTACATCAGTGCAAGACATTCAGGACAGAGGAACAATTAAGCTTGTGTATGTACAAAATTCTTTGGATATGAATCCCATTTCAAGGCCAAACTCTGCAACCCCTGCTGGATCCTCTGCAAGCCCCACAAGCATTCACACACCTCAGAGTGTGTCCTCATTGTCTTCATCTGACTCTGACACCACCATCATTCTGTCTCATTCAGACAGTGAGCTGAGAACATGTGCATGGCCACGTGACTTCACCATTCCTCGCTTTCCATACAATGTGGAGGTTCAGCTTCAACAAGGAAATGGGATATTCAGAGAAACTAGCACAAGTCTTAAGATTTCACCAGGGCTGAAGTCTGACATCCTTGAAAAACTGGCTGAAGAAATTTTCCAGTATACAGCATATCCACAAAATCAGCAGATAGATGATGTAGCAGAGGCGCTCATCAAAAAATTTCCTTGTTTGCAAGATCAGTCTGCCACTGGATACTACAGCTGGATGATTAGCCTGAAATACAAGATGGCCAATTACCGGACAAAGATGCGAAACATTGGATGTCCTGAAGTGACTGTTAATGCATTGAAAAATAAATCAAGAGATGAATGCTTCCCAGCCAAAAATGTAAAGAAAGCTAAAAAGGCAGAGGTCAACTATTGTCCTTCACACCCCACTGGTCAAACAGATGACAGTCTGGAAAACTTGCGAGTTGAACTTTTGACTGATGTCAGACAAAGAAACCGGGAATCAGTTGTCAGAGAGAAGATGTCTAAAACGTTCTCCTACCGAAGAAAAGAGGTGGTGCATGGAAGTCCAGGTGCTGGAGAGATGAAAATGAGGTGGCCTGCACTTTTCCATATTCATGAGGTAAAATGCATATTTGCTTCCATCCAGTGGGACTCTCTTCATTGTGCAATTCCTCTATCTGTTATGTTATTTTGTAAATAACTGAGCTGTGTTCTTTTTCTTCTGCCACTTTTTTATGCAACAGATAAATGCTGAATTTCAGCGAATTACAACACATCCACTTGAGACGACCTTCATGGCACGGTTAGACAGTCTTCAGCCTCATCTGACATCCATTTTCCAGAAGAAGGGAGGTGTCACTGGTCAGAAACTAGCCAAACATCTGCAGATCTTACAAGAGGTAGCTGTTCAGTCATTGTTGTCAAAATGTGTACTTTAAGATGTTCAGTTCTAGTATAGGCTAGATTGTTAAAATAAAACACATTTCCAAAGAAATACTTGACATGTTGACATGCTTTGGTAGATTAGCACAGCCAGCCCTTTCTCTGGTGGGACAGTTCATGTACACCACCTGCACTGAGCAAGATTTTTGATGCTTAGCCAACATGTTCTCTAAACTCATCATAAATTAATGCTTGGTCAGGTTCCCTCTGTCACATTTCACAATCTCTGGAAGCCACATAATAACAAAGGTGTACGCGACACGTAAAAATGTGACTCAGATGGCGCTTCACCAAGCGTTTGCTTAGTACAGCTCTTTCTGTCTTTACATTCATTCAAGTCACATATAGCCACACCACCATTATTTTGTTATCAAAGGGATAAGGATATTAAGATAACTGGATTGGTAAATAAAAACATTTTTGTAATTATTTTAATGACTGGAAATGTTTGTAATCAGTGCATCTCTTCACACAGGCATCAAATGATGTTCATTCAAAAAGGGCAGCAGTTCTTAGAGCACTTTGCATCTACCTTGGTGAGGATGATGGACATCTGATTCATGAGTATATGGTAAGTTTAATGTTCTGAATGTAACCTGTTTTTCAGATTCTGAAGTTGTTTGCCCTTTAGTTTTGGCTCCCCACTGGGTCTCTTCAGTGTACAACAGAAGTGTCTGTTGTGTTAAAATCTGTAAAATGCACAAATAGAAATAAGCAGTCAAACACTTTTTGCCTGCTAGTTGTGGTTTTAGGATGCTTTAAAAAATGTGTTTTACTTCTTTTATTTCTGTTCATTTTCTTTCATTTCAAAATTCCTTGGCAGAACGTCATGGCTTGGGAATGCCCATCGCCATAAATACCAGAAACAGTACTTTTCTGTCTGATGAATATAGTTTAAACTTTAATTTATTACTTTTTTTTCTTTTTTACATAATTTAAATCTGTTTCATTAAATAATGACATTATATTTCTATGGCCATTTTTGTTCTCCATGAATGAACAAAAGTAAGGTGCAGAGTCTTAAGCTGTTTCATGTACCCCTCTAAAGGCCAGATTCCACCAGGTCTGTCAGCAACACGTTCTGTTTAAACCACGGCCACTGGAGCTGATCGCGCCCATTTTAGTCAATCGTGTGATTTACACCGGGCATGCAATGGCACGTGTCCGTCAGATGCAACATGTTGCCGCTCTCTGCTTAAGATACACAGCAGATCTGTTTTTGACAGACTGCTTTCAGACCGCGTCAATCCCACTAGTTCAAACAGAGCCAGACAGGAAATCGGACACGGGACCAGTGTAAAACATGCGGTATATTTAAATATAAAATCTCTCCTCTGGTTTAGGGGGAAACCAGCTCCCTCTCCTACCTCTTCTAACCCTTCTACCTTCGCCAAACGACCAGAAAACGATCCTCCCACAGGCAGACGGACATATTTTTCTTTTTACTTAAGCATCTTCATCCACACTCGATGCTGTAGTAAATGTTGATGCTTAATTCATGCTACTTCCTGAACTCTGACTGTTATCCATACTGCAGTTACAGCCACTCCGCATCTGAGGGACTCTGTAATCTGTATATCGACACGCCACAGAGGCTGGAGCAAAACTGCGGCGGAGACAAAATGCGTTGCACACACGCTTGGTGTAAATTGGCCATAACCCACTGTTGCAGTATTGCAACATCAGATATAATGAGCTCTAAATCTAGTTTGATTTATATGTTCCAAACATAATGTATTGAATTTCCCTTTGGGAATTAATAAAGTATTTTTCATTTTCATTTCATAATCTCACAAAAATACGGTTTTTAAGATTTTATCTACTTGAGTCAGGACCAATCTAGTCAAACAATATAAAAATAGATTATTCTGATGAAAAGTTTACAGGTAGTGTAAAGTCGTGAGCAAATTATCGAGCCATAAAAACATCTTTTGTCTTTCAGTGGTGTGAGGACAAACGATAAGACCCAATTATTATGTAAATGTGGTTTAGAGTTTAAAAAAATAACATTGGCAAGTCATTTTTAAGGATGGCTTAAAGTGATGTATTGTTACAAGCTGGGGTCTTTCAGGGTTAAAAGAATAAGTTGGTGTTAATTCAATTTCAACTCAACTTTATTTCTATAGCACCAGTTCATGACAGTGTCATCTCAAGGCACTTAACAATCAGTTTGAGCCAACCTGACTGTCATGCATTGATTCATACAAGCAAGTTTATGGCAAATAGTGTTACAGTACATAATTCTCAAATCTTTTACATGTAGTGATGAGTCTTATGCTGCTTTACCTGTTCATGTCAGAGTAAAATGCTTTGTTTTTGTTGCTTATATAAAAGCACACCTTGGAACACACAGTGCCCATGAAACACTGGATGCACAAATGGACAGTGCCCTGATTGAAATCTGAAAATGACTGTTGTGCAGATGTAAAATGTCTGGTTAAAATATTGTTTTTGTGGCAAAGAATTCTAATCTTTCCATTTTTTCCTTTTTACTTAAAATATGCAGGACATCGAAGGAAATGCCATCCAGACAGACATGCAGAAGTGGTCTATGGGCATTTACGTCATCAGCAAGGACGGTGGAGATCCTGGACACCATGATGACATTGGAATTTGTGTTGATGGAGCAATCATCCTGGACAACATTGTATCTGCAGCCCAAGCTTGTGCAATGATGCTTGGAGTGATCTATGCATTGAACCTGGCCTACCCCAAGGAACTGAGACACTACTATGAATTCATTCAAAAGGTACTCATGGAAATGGATGGGGAAAAGCTTACCCCCAAAGTCCTTGGAATAAAGAACAAAATCAGTGTTGGACTGTAAAGATTCTTCAGCCACAATTGTTGTTCAGTGTTGTGAGTTGTGAAAGAAATGGTTACTGTGAATTTTAAAGTAGCATCACAAAGACTTCCACAATTTCTTTTTTTATTTGTAGAAGATAGCTGTATTCATGCAGGCAGTGGTAAGGAGACACTTTTATACACATGCTTGTTGTTATGTGTTAGGGCAGTAATGAAGGATCGCCTCTTGCCTGTTTCAGACCAACATTTTAAGAAAGTGACAGGATATGCACTTATACTCAACAAAGAGATGAAACGTTGCTTTTTGATAATATGGTTATTTCAGAGTCAGTAACCTGTAATTTTTTTTTTCAGATGTTTGCCCAGTATTTATGGTTTGGGATTTAAACGTTGCTGAAAGTTGTTTTTTCCTCTACGTAAAGTTCTCAATTGAATACATTGATATTTGTGCAAAAAAGCTGTTGAGTAACTTCTATAAAGGATGCCTACCACTTAAACTGCAACAGTAATTGTACTATTGTGAAGCATACACTGATAAGGACACTACACAGTGTCAGTTTATGTTGTTCATTCCATCCCTATGCTTACAGTCGGCAGGTGATTAGCAGGTTACTGCTTTCTTGTTTTTGATATTTAGAATTAAAAGCTAATTAAGATAAATAAATATTGCTCATTTGTACCTTGCATTCAACTAATTCTATTGTATTATGTACATGCAGACTTAATGTACCAGATTTTTCTTTATTAATGGTTCTTGTTTACACAATCAAAGCAGCATTTTTCTTTTGCAAACAGATTAATATATCTGTTAATGTTAACAGTGTTATTTATGCACTGCAGGTTTGACTTTTTTTTTAATGGTGAAAAACATATTCTGAAGTCATTACCTTTGATGTGACGTGTTAAATATGGAAACGATATTAAAGATGGTTGTCTAAACACATTTTGTGGTTCAGTGGGTTGTATAACTAAAAATCTTTCACTTGTCAACTTTAAAAAAGAATAGTATTTAATTCATTTAATTAAAAGTGCACTTTTTTTTTAAAAAAAAGCATACTTAATTTATTTAAGTACATTTAAAATGGGTTTAATTGAATATACTAATGACATTAGTTTAAAATATACTCAAAATAATTGAGTAGGAGTTCCATAATCAATTTTATTTGAATTCACTTAAAAATTATTTGTTCAGTCAACATAATTAAAATATCTAGCTTCAGATAAAATTATTTCGTGCAACCTCTTACCTTAATAAAATTATGTTCACCCAACAAATCATTTTTTTGAGTGTGTGTTGCAGGCAGTCCAGGCTGCTCATCGCAAATTAATACCTGGGATGTAAGGAAATTTGGAAGAAGGTGGTTGTTAAAATACTTTACTGTGAGTTTAACCTTGGTTAAACTCACAGTAAAGTATTTTAACAACCACCTTCAAAAGCTGACAGTAACTGGTGTTGGTACTAATTCAGCCAATAATGCAAAAAGATAAATTACTTAGAGTGTGAATGTCTGAAAGATGTAAACAGACAGTGGCAGCAAAAAATGATTATAAAATATGACTCATAAGCAACAGTTTTCTTCTCCTGTTGACACTTTAACCCTTTTATGTTTGTAAGGATTCACTAGAAAAAAGGGGAAAGATACATGGAAGATGGGCTAACTCCACACACACATAAAGTCTGGATATTTTGTCTATACAAAGAATAAAACTAATAATAAAAAATATTGCTTTAGTTGACAGATTTGGTGGATTCGTGTTTATTTTCTAATGGTGATTGTGGTTGGCGTTGTTACTCACCCATCATTTTATACATTAGATGGGAACAATTGTTCCAAAGTGTTATATCAGAAAAATATATTATAGTGGGTTTTTTTTTTTTTTTTTTTTTTTTTTTTAAATAAAATAAAAATAAAGCTGGCAATGTGGTGTTTCTTACCTGTGCGTCAATTCCAGTCCAATAAATAAAAAAGTTTAACATCCATAGCGGCAAGTTCATTGTCGGTCGGTGCGTTTTCATCCCTGATAGTGTAAATAATAATGATAAGAAAATGATTAAACTATAAAATTAGACGTTCAGTTTAATCCTCGTCGCGTCGCCATATATTTGGATAAATCTTTGGATAAGTTTCTCCCCAAGTTGTGATCCACAGATTAAACGACTTCATCAGATCCTAAATCCACGTGTTCCCATCCAGATGTGCAATAGTTTCCCAAAAAAATATGACTTTAAATAAAATCTCCGAACATGTTGTCATTGCTGCCTCTGCAGAGGAAGAGTCCCAGACGCGCGCTGGTGCTGGTGATCCACGTTCAGACCGCGATGTGGAAAGCAGCGCGTGCAAACCTGCGCGCGACACGAGGAAAAGAGGGCTTCACGTTTTCCTGTCATCATTTTATCTAAACTATCCTGACTTCCAGAACAAGCAGCCCTGCATTGTAAAGGTGGAAAATCTGCAAACTGCATCTGCGCTACCTGCTGGTATCTGCTGCTGGCCACAGCCAACATGTGAATGGTATAGATTTGTCTCCCTCTCCGCGCGCATATACTCAACGCACGCGTTGCTGATAAAGGGCAGCGGAAGCCGCGTCGTTGATGCCACATATTATTTCCCATGGGGAAAGTTTAGGAAACGTCATTTTGGAGCATTTAAGTTGTGCACAGACACCATCCAGAACCAAAATATCTTATATTTAAACGCAGTGTTTTTTTATTAAGATATTACCACTGCAGACTTTGGCTTGTTGCAGTTTAAATCGCAGGTGTGAAACATCAAAATAAAATAATTCAGTCCCATTTATTGCTTCATGAAGAACCAGGCAGAAAAACTGCGAAATTTCCAGGTTGTTATGAAGTGGAGACAAATATCTCGGTTTATAACCTAATTGCATAAAGGCTTTATTAGATAGGGTTATATAATAAAATTAGAATAGGGTTTGTTAGGTAACAAAACTAAAAAGTTTTCGGATTCGTGGTGCGTTCCAGTTGTCTAGTAATTCCCAGCTTATAATTCAGCTTCAACTCGGTAATAACAAAAACCTGTAAAGCAGAGGTGCCTAAATCTGGTCCTCGAGATCTACTTTCCTGTAACTTTTAGATGCATCTCTCCAACACACCTGAATCAAAGTCAGGGGTGCCCAAGTCCAGTCCCTGAGATATCCTGAAACCTTCAAACATCTGAATCACTCTGTCATTCTGCAGAGCTGAATAACATGTGGATGAGAGAAATCCACCATTCAGTCAGGTGTAATTACATCCCCTACTTTTTGCATAACTCCACCCCATAGACCAGGGGTGTCACACTCCAGTCCTCGAGGGCCAGTATCCGGCAGGTTTTTGCTGTTTCCATCTACCAACACAGCTGATTCAAATCAAATGGATCCAGCAGCTTCTCATCAACCTATTCATGAATGTTGGTCAGGTCTGTTGGAAGATGGAGACAACAAAAACCTGCAGGATACCGGCCCTCGAGGACTGGAGTTTGACACCCCTGTGCCATAGACTGTATATGGAAAGATATATGGAGCGTCCGTGACGTGACCCATAGGTTTCTGAAGAGCTGAATTGAAGCTCTTTGGGTGGTTGCTACCATCACCATCTTGGCAGGGGCATGCGTGTCGTCTTGCCCAGAAAATACAAATATGGGCAAAGAGGTGGAGCTGAGAGGGGGGCTGTGAGCATCATGGTGGATGATTGACATCGAGCGAACTCCGAGGTTTCTGTAGCTAAGAGCTAACTGAGCTAACCCAGAGATTACAGGGGCTAACCAGCTAACAGAGGTAAGTGGGCTAAAGCTAAGTCACGTTGTTAACCGGCTAAAAACCGCGGTTGTTCTACGTTCCTCTGACTTAAAGCAGGAGATCGGGTACCTGTCAATCAAAAGGACACGCCCCTAAATAAGCCGAATTTCAAGATTCAATTTCTTTTAAACGGGCGAGTTAGAAAAAAATTCACTCCCCCCACAGTTGTCATGAAGGTAAACCTGACCTATAAACCAAAAATGGATTTTTGAACCAGGCTGTAAACATGTTTATTTCTGCCGTGAAGTTGGTCTTTTTAACATGGGAGTCTATGGGGATTTGCTCTGTTTTGCAGCCCCTTGCGGATGAAGGGGGAACTGCAGTTGTATGTGCCTCAGCATCGGCTTCACTTTTAACCTCCAGAGGTTGCCGCTTGCTCCCCCCACTGAAATGCCAGAAACTGCAGGTGTGAGGGTGCAAAGTCTGGGTGCTGGGCGGCTCGTGCTGCTGCTATGATTCAAGCTTGTTCTCTGTCACCAGAAGACTTTCAGCAGGTATAAAGTCTGGTGTTACTTCTACTCCCCCCTAATGTACAAATCCATCCCACTGCAGCAATGTTTTCTCAAAAGCTCTGTAAAAGTCTACAAGTCTAAAACCAATAAATATACATTAAATTACAAGTTCACATGCGTTTCTAGGTAAGGCAAGGATCTGCCTTTTTCTGCAGTCTTTTCTGGAGGGAGGGGGCTGTTTTTTTGGTTTTTTTTTTAAGTTTCTCATGATGTAGAGTTTACCTCTACACCACAAAAACTACATCCAGATTTTAACCTGCTGGGAGCATTTTGAGTATTTTTTTTAACACAGGAATGAAAACAATATATTTTTTAACAAGTAGTTTACAGCTCAAAAAACCCATTTTAGGGTGTCCTCTGGGTGTGGGGGTCCTCTGAAACTTAGGAGAAATTTCAGACAAATGAGGCCAGTTTTGTCATTGAAAAATGATTTCCATGGACAACTACAGCACACAATGTTCGCAAGTTTAAACACTATTTCCCAGCGTGTATTGTACCTCTTACAAAATGGGCATTGCTTAGCAATTAGACAGCTGTGTTGGCTAGAGCAGCGTTTCTCAACCTTTTTGCAACACAGTACCCCTTTTTATATATTTCGTCAGCCAAGTACCCCCACCACTGCAAAGAACATTTGGTTAACCAGTTAAAGCCCAACACATGGAAAGAAATGGTGTGAAAAGTCCAGTCTTTAAGTCTTTATTTGGCTTTGAAAACCAACAAAACAAAAAATGTAGACTATTTTTATTAGAATATTTATCATTTATTACCATATAATTTGTTAAAGTTGTTATAGTATCCTTTCAGCTCCCTGGTATTGATATTGAGGGGCAGAAAACAAATAACAGATTGTGTTCAACATTATTTGAAACTGGGCTTTAAGAGGTTAAGAAAAACATGAAATACAGCACTTTGTCATTTTCGTTTGGTTTATTAAACTTTAACCCTGTTTTTGCACATCTCCACTACACTTCAACCAGGACTTCATGGATTGCGTTGTCAAGGCGACAGTGACTGACGGATATGATTTGGCTCGTAAAGGGTTGGGGTTCAATTCACATCTGAATGTGGGATTTTTGGAGGAAGAAAATGGTGTAAGTCTAAATGTAAATTCTGCATATGAATGTACACTTACATTTATTGAAAATTATTAAATATTAAGATAATATTTTATTTTATGTAAGGATGTTTTTAAAAAAAAAAAAAAAAAAAAAAAAAAAACATAAAAAGATATACATTTTCAAAAAATTTCATGTACCCCCTGGAATGCCTTGAAGTACCCCCAGGGGTACACATACCCCCATTTGAGAAACAATGGGCTAGAGCTTTAAGGAATCAATTACATGACATAAATTAGGCCTGACAGACTAAACTTGCTGGATGTTTAACTTTAGCTTCAAATTCTTCCTTACCAAATAGACCTATTTTGGCTTTATGTATCTGAGATTTAAAGTTGACTTGAGTTTATTTCAGACAGTCAATCAGTCAATATCAAACTTTAGAGATAAGTACAAACAAAACAATGACTGAAGAGGGTTTTGGCTGAAGTGAAACACCTAACAAAGCCAAACCCTATTACAACATCATTACAACTTAAAGCAGCAAGCTTTTAGCTATTTCAGCAAGAACAAAATCGTTGGAAATTAGAAAAGTGATGGAACAGGGATGGGCACTTACGGTCATT
>NC_136613.1:28368381-28412908 GCF_933228915.1 Telmatherina bonti | reverse complement strand
TATATATATATAATTAGCAATACCCTCACTCTCCCTGATTCAGCAAATCCCAATGAAAACTAAACTGAACTATATTAAACCACTTAAAGCACTGAACCGTAACGAAGCTAATACATGGTGGCAAACATTACAAATGCAAATACAATCATTTGCTTTCCCCTGAGGTTATTTCCTTTTTTCAGTTTACATTAATTTGTTCCCATTACACCGGGTATCATGCCTCTTTAATAACCAGAACCATCTTTTCTTCTGCAGGGATCGTAATGTCAGCTAATTAAACAAATTAACATTAAAGTGCTCTTTTTTTAAGGATATTTTGGAGGCAATTATCACCGGAGGACTGGGATTAATGAGCTTTACTCAAAGAGTGGGTTTCTTTCTTTATATTGCATTACCAGGTCTTTATGTGCTGTTTGTTTGTTTGTTGTTTGTTCCGACCTCAGGGATCGAGTTGACCTTTTGTGATTAACTTTACCACTGCAGAACTTTCGTCTTGAAAGACTTTTAGTATCTTGGGACGCTGTTCATGATCCTTTGAAGCACCATCTTATCACCATGGCTGAATCAGAGCAGGTGTGTCACCTGTTAGCGTCATGAAATGTCCAGCAGCTTCTGTTTTTTGTCACATCCTCAGTAAACAACAACAACGACCCTGTGCCAATGAAAGCTCCTGGCATCACACAACCTTGATGCGATTCACAGGTGCAGTGGCTTGTGGGTGGTGTCACACCTTCTCCTTTATGCTTTCTTCTTGTCATTCAGTTGATGTTAGTTTCTTCTATCAAAATCTATCTGGATCTGCTGGATGATGTTTTATTTACCATCAAAAAGATCCTGTGATCATGGATCACTGTTGTCTTCTGTCGCTCCTGTTTGTGTCCATATATGAAATACTAACCAGTTGATTCAGCCACTGCTAATGTTACGTCTGTATTTTCGATGGATGGGTTTTGATTTGGCAGCAGGAAGATGGTTTGTTTCATTTGCACTGAAAGCTCCTTTTTACCACATGCTGTGGCCTCCAAATGCAAATGCCTCTCTTGGATTCAGTTGCGGACCTTTAACCACCCTAATTAATGAAAAAACAGCAATGGACATGCCCACAGCTGTCAGCAAAAAAAAAGACAGGAAAACATAGAGAAAGAAAAATATCTTTTCTGTCAACAGTCCAATTATTTCTGAGCTCTGAAAAGAGACAGATCAACATTTTTTAACTTTCGGATGTGAACACCATCAGATTAAAATCATTCATCTTCCCTTTAAGTCAACATTCATTATGTGTATTTGATATATTCTGGTAATAAAATAACAGGAACTGTGTCAGTGAACAAACACTTTAAAGCAGGGGTGTCAAGCTGCAGTCCTCAAGGGCTACAATCCTGCAGGTTTTCTGTGTCCCCCTACTCCAACACACCTGACTCAAATGAATAAGTCATTGTGCAGATGTTTGGGGGCTGTTGAATCCATTTAATATAAACAAGGTGTGTTGAAGCAGGGATACATCAACCTGCAGGACAGCTGCCCTCCATAACTGACTTTGGACACCCTCTTAAAGCGATATTTTAACAGAAGTTTTCCTTTTTTAATTTCCACAATTTATCAGCAAATAACTTTAAAAATTTATTTCTGTCTTCCTTTTAATTCTAAACATATAGCTTAATATAAAGTAGATTTTTGTTTGTTTGCATGTTTTTAAGTTTTTTGTTGGAAAAAAACTCTCTGCTCATCCATCCATCCATCGTCTGCCGCTTATCCGGGGTCGGGTCGCGGGGGCAGCAGCCTAAGCAGGGAAGCCCAGACTTCCCTCTCCCCAGCCACATTTGCCAACTCTGCGGGGGGGATCCCGAGGCGTTCCCAGGCCAGCCGAGAGATATAATCCCTCCAGCGTGTCCTGGGTCTTCCCCGGGGTCTCCTCCCAGAGGGACGTGCCTGGAACACCTCACCAGGGAGGCGTCCAGGAGGCATCCTGACCAGATGCCCGAGCCACCTCAACTGGTTCCTCTCGATGCGAAGGAGCAGCGGCTCTACTCTGAGCCCCTCCCGGATGACTGAGCTCCTCACCCTATCTCTAAGGGAGAGCCCGGCCACCTTGCGGAGGAAACTCATTTCAGCCGCCTGTATACGAGATCTCGTTCTTTCGGTCACGACCCACAGCTCATGACCATAGGTGAGGGTAGGAACGTAGATCGACTGATAAATCGAGAGCTTCACCTTCTGGCTCAGCTCCTTCTTCACCACGACAGACCGGCGCAGAGCCCGCATTACTGCAGACGCTGCACCGATCCGTCTGTCGATCTCACGCTCCATCCTTCCCTCACTCGTGAACAAGACCCCGAGATATTTAAACTCCTCCACTTGAGGCAGGACCTGACTCCCGACCCGGAGAGGGCAATCCACCCTATTCCGGCTGAGGACCATGGTCTCAGATTTTGAGGTGTTGATTCTCATCCCAGCCGCTTCACACTCGGCCGCGAATCGCTCAAGCGAGAGCTGGAGATCACGACCAGATGAAGCCAACAGGACCACGTCATCCGCAAAAAGCAGGGACCCAATCCTGAGGCCACCAAGTCGGATCCCCTCAACCCCTCGGCTGCGCCTAGAAATTCTGTCCATATAAGTTATGAACAGAATCGGTGATAAAGGGCAGCCTTGGCGGAGTCCAACCCTCACCGGAAACGAATCCACTGCGATCATCTCTGCGACCCGTTCCTGTGTTTTGGCACCGAGTCTGTGGAGAGGCAGCTTTCAGCTTTATGCTCCTGGCGTGTGGAACAAAAGAAAACTGCAGGCCTGCTAAACTCTCAGCTGCTTTAATCAAGATTAAAGCAGATTTTATATTTGCTGATTTTAATCAAAACAACTGTTAATTCCTCCCACTGTAACTTTTATTTCCTGTATTACATCACATTTTACCACAGGTCTTTTGTATTTAATTTTTTATTTCTTCTTAAACTTTTTGCTTAATGTACTTTTTATTGCTTCTTCTGCACTTCACTTGAATGCTTTAAATGTTTTATGTAAAGCACTAGGAGTTGCCTTATACGTAAAATGTGCAGTATAAATACACTTATAAATACACAGTATAAATGCTTTGCTTTTCCAGAGCCTTGTTGATTTGTCGTCACACCCCAACAGTTTGAGTAAATATCTCAGCCTTACACGATTGCAGTGTTTCACAAAGCAATAATCACTTTACTTTAATTAATTGTTTGTGACAATGTTGGAAGCTGTTTTAAAAGCAAAGAAAGATAAACGGATAAATAAATGTCAAAAAGGCCAGTTAGCAAAGTCTAACCTGTTTACAGCAGCAAAAATTAAATGACAGAATGAAAAAAGTGGAAATTTTCTTATATTTAACTTCATAAATGACAATTTGGTCCATGATTTGAACATAAATTGGATGGTTCTGAGAAGATAACATGCCATTCATCATGTTTGTTTTGTTCTGGTGGAAATATTTCATAAGGCAACTTGTACAAAACATATAAACTAGAATATTTTACAGTAACATAAAGCATATATCTGAATATTTTTAAGAAACAAATTGCTAAGAGCATCACACTCATAAGTGCAACCACTTTTCTTGTGTTTTTAGCAACACAACGCTAAAGAGGCTGTTCAGTCCAAACAATGCAGACTGATTCAGATGACAGAAAAAGCTTTTGTTATTGTCAGCCTTTTTGATTATATAATGTTTATTCTGTTACAGCGTACACATAGGCGTTAAGAAGAATAACTGCACTTAAATGTTGAACCAAATCTCCTCACCTGCATTTTTAAAAGGCCTGTAACTGTCCATTATGTGCTTCAGTGTCAAACCAGAACTGAGCACATGTGGTGAGTCATTACCAAGCTGATGCATTCAGCGCTTACGAACTGCATTGTGCTCAGATTGTGGCTGCTGATGGCATGCAGCTGTCAAATTGCCCTCCACAGGCTCAATATTAGCTTCAAATTAAATATCTGTGAATCAAGCCACTTAATACAGAATTTTGTGGAACAACAGAGAGGAGGGATGAAGAGAGACAGACGTCCTAAATGAACTGGAAAACTGCTCTGAGCGAATCTAGTTTTTTTTTTTTTTTTTTTGTTGAGAAAGAGAAATCATGACAGCATGTGCCCTCTTATATAAAAAAAGAAAAGTAGCTGAATAGGTTGTGATTGCAGTGCGATCTTCCAGCACTGAGTTCTTTTCAGCATCCCAGAAAGTCTTCCTCGCCGTGCTGAAGTGTTAGGTCTGGGCAGGTTCAGTCCATCCACCCCGTTTATTCCTGAACATCTGCGTATGTAACGCTTCACGTCAGAGCTTCACATTTATCTGAACTCTCTTTCAAGCTCAAGCTATGAAACAGTTCTGTGGAAGCTCTATTTAAGCTAAAGTTAATGTATTACTTTTCTTAATTTGCTGATTTAGATAAATTTAGGGTGTTGTTTTCTCATAGTTGTCCTTTACAAAACCAAAAAATTTGAGTCAGCAATGCAGTAAATATATTTGACAGTTTATTGTAACATTTTTAATTTGCATATTGCACCGAACGGCTTGACGACTGCTTCGCCTCTCTGGGAGGTCGATGTCCATGAACACGATCAAGATCATCCACAATCCATCATCCAACAAGATAGTGGTGGCGGGGGGGGGGTGCTTGGGGAGGTGTAGGAGGTGGCATGGGCTGAGGGGAGCCCAGTGGGAGGCATTGCGATCTCCAGGGGTGACTGGCCGGGGCACTGGGGTGAGCTCTGGCCTGTGGTGGGTGGCCATGCTCTCCCTGTTGGGCCAGGCCTTCCCTGGGGAGCTGGGTGGCTCTTGGGCCCGCAGGGTCCTGGGCTCTGCCCCTGACTGGGGGGTCAGTGCCTGGCCGGGCTGGCGGTCTGCTGGCCTGGGTCCCCTGGGGCCTGCGCCCTCTAATGGGAGAGGGGGCTCTGCCAGTGGCTTGCAACCTGCCTGGGCGGGCATACAGTCGACCTTGTGGTGGGCGGCCTCAGCTCCATTCTTTAGGAGGGGGTGGGGCTGCATTTGTATGATCACCTGACATAACTCATCTCTAATATATAGTAAACACACACACATGCACATGAGAGCACAGACACACACCCATACACCTACACCTCTACACACATACCTAGTTACACAACTACTCCCCTACACACATACATAACACCGGCTGCTGCTCTGATTTAGTTACTTCTGGTTTTTACTCAGAGTGTTTATTTTGTTCTTTCTTTGAAACTTGAGTCTCTAAAAATGTAAAAGATGTTTTTCTGTAGAGAAGACGTGACAGTTGCTGTGGCTTGTTTTCTACTTTTTGTTCAGTTTTTTTTTCTTTCTTTTTTCTTTTCTTTCTCTTTCTCTCCATCATGTTTATTTTCCTCTGTCTCTTTCCCTCATTCTTTCTCTCTATTATCTCTTTTTTTCCGATCCGATCCAGCCGTTATAAGCTGAAATAATAGATTTATGAAATAAATAATAAAATAAAGATGAAGTTTAAGAACCGAGGTGAGCCTCATATCCACGAGCTCCTCTTGGAAGAGTAAATGTGTTTAGCACAACACGGCAGCCAGACCACCAGAATAATGTCCAGCTTCACTTGCAAATTCAGTTTATGTCATTTTTACCCACAAAACAGCATATTTGCAGGTTACGTGTCGGGGAAGCTACCCAACATCGAATCTGCGTATGTGTTTGTTTTGAAATGCACTCGTACAGCCCTGTTACAGGACAAATCTTCAAGTCTGTTTTGGACAGATTTGTCTTCCCCAATAATTAAATCTAACACTTCATTTTCTTTCCATCAATGAGCTGCATCAACGTTTTCCACCATGATTATTTTACCAGGTTTTGGTTCCACTGGCCCCAGATTGGGATGCCTTTCTCATTTCTGTGATGTCAAAGACAATGAAATGCGGCGTGACTGTTTAGACTTTAACACTTCAAATTGGATATGTATCAAATTTAGGAAATCATAATTAGACATGTAGGAAATTTTAAGAAATCGGATTTGTTTCATTCTGTCAATAAAAATTCTGATGAGTCAAATGTGAACAAAAAGATCGAACTTGAGCTGTAGTGTGAACCTTTACAGGCCGGGAAGATCTCACAGTACTGGTAAGACTGATGCAGAATTAGTCGTCGATAAACTTCTGTACTGCTTCTTAACGAACTGGAATAAACCGAATAAAACTGTCATTTTCGTCGTTGGGTCCCAGCTGCTGATGAATCACATTGTGCCATCTGTTTGGCCTCTGACTAAAGCCTGTTCCATCCTCCACGAGATGCAAGAACTGAGTTCTTGTTCTCGAGGCTGCAAGAACAATAAAAAACGTCTTGTTTGTCAGGTCCATACATCCTCCAGGAGAAGCAGGTCTGCAGCGGGGAGGGGTCACTGATGGGGGGGGGATGTCTGCTTTATGTGCAATGAACCCGGTTGTTACCTCCACCAGGTCATGTTTTTCCCGGCGTCTTTTTGGTCAAGATAACTTAAAAGGTTACGGACGGATTTTTATAAAAATTTCAAGAGTTGTTGTAAATGTAAAAATGAAAGACTAATTAAACTTTGGTGGTGATCGATATCACCGTTTGGATCCAGGAATTTTTTTAAAAGGGTTCTTTAACATTGCGCTTGGCGGAGCTTTCTGCTCTCTGCGTGCTTTTTTTAGTTTCATATTTAACGAGCAACTTCGTCCGTGGCAGGGCGGGTCGTGCACGCGGCTGGGTCCGTGTGTTTTCTTGCCACATATAAAAAATGTTGGTACTTTCTCACCACCTCGATCAGCTGTTTTATCAAAACAATCCATTTTGCCGGCAACAACAAACACACGGAAGCAGCAACTCCGCTTCATGCCTTCTCCGTGTTAACCACGCCCACCTCACATGTCCGACCAATCACACGATACTTCTCGCAGCCCTGCAAGAAAAAAGTTCTGCCAGCCCGGTGTGTCAGGAACTGTCTTCAAACACGTCCGCGAGAACAAACTGACATCATTTTCTTCACGGAGCCTCGAGAACAAGAAAAACAGTTCTCGCTTCTCGTGGAGGATGTAATAGGCTTAACAGCATAAACTCTGCCTTGAGAAACATCGGTATGATGGTCTGACAGCAGCTTTTATTTTGAACACAGTGTCATCAAACCTGTAAAGTCTTTGGAGCATTTTGAAGATTTGTTCTTGTTTATCTTCAACAGCCTCCTTACCAGCCTAAACCAAAACAATCCATGGACAGACAGACTCTGCAGAACTCTGCAGCCAGATCTTTATGAAAATCACAAATATATTCCCAGCACGTCTGTTTTTATCATCTTTATATTAGCTGCCAGTATGCTTTAAAGTTCATTGCATTTCTTATTTTGTTTTTTCTCCAGCTATGTCTGAGCTTTTAAAGCCGTACATGTTCAGTGTTTTTCAAGCAGAAGCTGTTTTAGCAATCTCAGCAGATGCAGATCTACACAATTTTGAGGACCAGGAGAAGAGTGCCTTAAATAAATTTCAATTTTCTTTGTCTTCTTGTTCTTCAATGTTCTAGATCAGAGATGCCCATGTCTGGTCCTCAAAAACTATCCTGCAACTTTTAGTTGCATCGCTTCTCCACATATTGAATCCAGTAACTGACTCTCTCATCTGCATGTCATTCAGTTCTGCAGAAGCCTGGCAACAAGCTGTTCGTTTGATTCAGGTTTGTTGGAGAAGGGATGCATTTAAAAGTTACCGGATTGTAGATCTTAAAGACGGACTTGGGCACCCATGTGCTAGATTTCAGTCAACAGGGACCAGATAGTTACAATGAAAGTGGTCCTCTTATTGTTCTTGATCTTGTTGATCCTGCATCATATGGCTTTAATCACAAACACCTATATTCAACACCTGTTTTATCTGTGTTTCATCAGCTGTCTTGGCCGTTGTCACATCTGGTGTATTATGACTTTTACAGCCTCTTCATACAATGTAAACGGTTTGGACGGACGGTTAGCATCACTCTGCAGGAGGATGCTGCATGACTGATGCAGAATGAGTGATGCTGATGCAGAACAAGGTATAAAACAACACATAGATGTTCATTTCAGTCGAGCATCTGAGGTTTACTCAGGTAAAAGACAGTTTACACTGACTATTTGCAGGAATGTGATTGTCTGCCGTTGAGGTGGGAGCTGGGGCACTAGTCAGATTTTAGTGCTCCCCCCCCCCCCCCACTAGACCCTATCTTATTGATCCCAAAGATCAGACTGACATGAAAAGGTGATAAAACCCTCTCGGTCTTGGCTTTGGGGCTCTGGAGTGATTTGCACATGAAAAGCAGGTCAGCTGACTTTGTTCTTGTCTTTAGGTTTTTTTTCTCAACCAATTTCTTCCACTGAAACTTTTCTGATTGTATTTATTATTATTATTATTATTATTATTATTATTATTATTATTATTATTATTATTATTATTATTATTATTATTATTATTATTCACTCCTTCATTGTTTTCATTTTTATGCTACTGGTTTAGATTATGTTGGGGCACATCAGCCTAGTGTGTAGAGTGAAGTATCTGTCAGGAATCTTATTTCAGGTTGTTGTTTTTCTGTCTCTCTTCTTTGCTCATTTTCTGGCTCAGACTTCCTGCTGGGTGTGATATCGGTGGTGTTAATGGGAGATTCCCCCCAGCCTGCCTTCTTAAGACCCAGTCTGCAGTTCACTCTTCACCAGATTGTTGCCTTACCTTGTGGTACAAGTTTTGTACATTAATCTTCCTTTGTTTTCTGTTGTGAGGAGTGAAGAAGAGTGTATTTTAAAATATAAAATACCCTCTCTTAGCCTGTTTGCCCCTCTGCATCACTACTTCCTCTTTTTTAGGATTCCTGGTTTACTAAATAAACATTTCTCTTCCTTTCAGCAACCTGCTGTCTGCTCCCTCCATCCTGTCTTCCCTTAGTCCTAACAATACCAACTATACCATATGTTAGTGTTTAATCATACTGTCACACTGTGTACATTTCCTATTCTGTCTTATGATGAAGCACCTTATAACTGTTTAACTGTTCAGAAATTAGCTGTGTAGAAGAAACATGATCACTATGATTATTGTTAAAGTATTTATTTATTGAAATCCAGAAAAAGAACCTAAATCTTGTGCTTTGTTTTCATGCTATGTATACTCATGCAAAGAAAAGTAAAATAAGTTAATATAAAAGCAGATTTTCTTTGCTACTGCCTGTTCTCCAAATGTCACTGTTGATTATGTTGATCTATGGGTCTTAAAGCTCTTATGCACTGCATTTATGGTGCACTCTGTCTTTGAGACAGCCTTGGTTATTATCAGCTGGATTTGACCTTTTTCATCTCAGGTGTTCTGTCTAGACCCGGCTTGGATATTTAACATTAATGAAGACTCTTTTCTCATCTTATCTGTGAAAGCTTCGTACGGCGCCCAGCTGACTTGGACGTCTGAGTGGAATGCAGCCTTCATTCACTTCACTTGTCTAGTATCTCTTAGGATTAGCTTTTGTTTCAGTAAGCTGTATTTGTTCTAAGTGTGAGGACTCCCCCCGTGTCACATGCTGGTTCAGTCGCTACACCTTTCCCTTCAGCTTCAATCAGGCTTATTTGCATTACAGTCCATCACAGAAGGCTGTCTGGCTCAAAGGACGTCGCTTCTCTTTATTCTAATTTTGTACTTTGCTTTTATATTTGACGCATGAATGACACAAAGCTGATGTTTGACACTTCAAAAAGGACGCTCGTGACTCAGTGTGTGAGTCAGTTATAAACGGGGAACATGTGAAATCTCTTGAAATCTTCATGTGAAAACTCAGAATATACAGCATGCAATGCAGTCTGACATTACACTTCAATGTGAAGACTAATGGCTGTAATATTCCTTAGATTTTGGCTTTATTGTGCTCAGTCACTGACTTTTTTTCTCTCTGTTTGTTGCACTCATTCTGCTTTGTGGATCTCAAATGGAAGGACACATAATAGGCATCTCAGCTCTACTAAAGGTAAAGCTGTTTTCTCTGAGAACATGTGTAGTTCTTTTGAAAGGAAAATTTAGTTTTTGTCTCCACTTTAATGGTTTAATATTCATCAGACAGAAGATACTATTGTGTTGATAGGTCATACAAATCATTGTAATTCATATTTACTCTGCTTGAAATGATGGAAAGTCTAATAATTTTTAATATAAGTGGATTTTTAGTCGACATGAGCCTCTTATGCTTCCCTGCTCCTTTTTTAGGCCCATCTTCTGAACACTATGGCTAATCAGCCAATCACACAACAGCATCTTAATGCATTGAGTCATGTAGACATGGTCAAAGTGACATGCTAAGTATCAGAATTAGGAAGAATGGTGATTTAGCTGACTTTGAACATAGCATGGTTGTTGGTGCCAGATGCTGATCATCTGGGATTTTCACAAACAACCATCTTTATGGTTTACAGAGAATGGCCCGAAAAATGTCCCCTGAAAAAATGTCAGAGGTCAAAGGAGAATGCCTGGACTGGCTGGAGATGATGGAAAGGTATCAGGAACTACTGGTTCCAACCAGTGTATGTAGAAAACCATCACTAAACACCTTTAAACCTTAAAGCAGATGGGTTACAGCAGTAGAAAACTTTTCTTCTCCGAATGCATCGTGTCACAAAGTTAAAATCATCTCCAGCTTCTGAAACATGACGATGACTTCACTGTACTCCACTGGTCTCCACAGTCACCAGATCTCAATCCAACGAAGCAGCTTCGGGATGTGGTGGAACGGGAGATTTTCAACACGCATGTGCAGCCGAATAAACCTACAGCAGCTGTGACGCTATCAGGTCAGCGTGGCGTCAAATCTGGTTCTGCCAAGATGCACCGAATGCTATTCAATTCAACTTTATTTGTATAGCGCCACTTCACAACAATGTTGTCACAGGGCACTTTACATGCACAAATCAACATACACATCATTCTAATGCAATGGCTGATAAAAGTATGGTTTGATTTTGAAGTCAGGGTTGCCCACTGGTTATATTTTAAAGATTTTGCTACAACAGTAATGTTTGTGTTACAGAGCTGATTTCAGTTTTGTTTAATCAGGCACTATCACTGCGTAGCCATAAGCAAAACAAAATATACAGTAAGTAAACCTTCCTTGTTGTGCTTGTCCGTCGGTTATGAAGTATATTAAATGTTACAGCTTAAAAAAAAAAAAAACATTTTTTAATGCTCAGAGTCTCTTTTTCATGTATGCAGAAAGTTACTTAATCCACGCTTCCTGCAGTGAGCTGGTGTTTATAGTCTGATGAATTACTTCTCGAAGCCAACAGCCGCCTGGAGAGAGCGGTTGCTCCGTGATGAGATGAGAGCAGCTGACTGAGGCAGAGTACCAAAGGTCTTTGAAGCACAAAGTTTATGATGTTATGATAAATTAGCCACCCGTCAACTTGCCAGGAGTTCAAACGAACACACAACACGCTTTTAATCAGAACAGCTGTGAGAAGTGGAGAATATTACATAGAGAAAATAAAATAGGAGCGGACACTGATATTCAGCACCCAGTTAATTTGATGCTTTCAAGTAAAGCATCTTTGCTGCTCTTGTGTTATGAAATCTTTACAACATGTTCCTTTGCCACAATATATGTCACATATGAAGATTTTTTTCTACCCTTTCATGTTTTTGTTGTGTCTTTAGTTCTTGTGTTGCACTAAATTTCCCAGTATTTATTCTCTGATGCAACACAGTTTGTCGTCCAATTTAAAATCATCATGTAAATGAATAAAACAGAATAAAACTAAAGGACTTTGTAGCCATTATTCATCAGGTTCTAAGTTGCAGAGTTAGATAAAGCATGTGTGCATGCAGCATTGTAGACTTTCCATGATGGGTTGCTGCTGCATCAAGAAGTTAACAGGGAGGGATGAAAAACTGGATGATGTGGTTCATTAAGGCACTGATACAAGAACATGTGATAGTGTTAAAGAATATTAGAAATCCAGAACGTCCTCTGAAATGAAAAGTAAAAAATCAATGATTTTACAACACTTGCACAAAGAAATGACAACAGTTATCACCAGGAGCCTCATTAACAGAGCTTAACATGCTTTGTATGTACACGCTTTGTTCTGTAGCCCGTAGCTGTGTTTATTGCAACTTTGATTTGCCTCAGGCTGACTTGAACCCCTCCCCTGCCCCCTCCAATCCCATCTCTGACACACGAGTCTGCATTAGAAATTCATACTGAGTGCCAACACCCAGTGCCAGTGTAGGAAGTATTGGGAGAGAGTGAGCAGCACTAAGATGAGGAGACGCTCACAAGCCATGTCACTCCAGCAGCCACAAGTCACGTTTTTATTAATGCAAATGCAGATTTTTGCTCTAAATCCAGTGGTTTTAGTCACACAAAGTGGGTTTCTGAGATAACTGAACTGGGTGTTTGTCCCAAACTGGCAACCACAAAAAGGCTCAAATTAGAGTCAACACTGAACTCTGCTGGATGAACAGTTATTAGAAAGTGTAGTCTCTTGTGTTAATTTATTTACAAAAGCGAGAAAAAGATAAAAACACACAGAACTGCAAAACTTCTCTCAGTGAAAGCACATGGGGAAAGTCATGGCAATTTCAGGTCTGATTATTAGATGCAAGACTGAAAGGAATGGCACTATCACCCAGGAGACAATGAGGAAAAAAATGCATGGGGAGGCTTGGGGAACAATTTTCTGCAGCCTGCCTTAAGAAGGACGGAATTGAAGCCTTTTACAGACTTGAAATTCTAGGGTTTTTATCTGGAAACCATCTGCGGTTTTTATGAACATTGTTAGCCAACAAGGACTTTTGGATTCATTAAACAGGGGTAAACAACATTTTACCTGACTGTCACCCATGCATATTCAAATTACGGAGGACTAAAAGCAGGAAAGACTAAATTAAATATTAAATTTTTGACTGAAATGCTGCAATTTTTGTCATCATCTTCAGACCAGACTCCATACCTGAAGCTTATCCTAACCCAAGCAGTGCCTGGCACGCCAGCTCCATCACCATCAGTCTGAGACAACACTGGGAACGTCTTTTGATATCCTGAGATTATAAGACTTACATAAAAACATATTCCACAAAATTATGAAAAGTGATTTAATTTATACATTTTACTTTTTTTTTTTTTTTTTTTTACCAAAAAAAGGCAGATTTCTGTGGTTTTAGGTTTCAGGATTCAAACATAAAGGAGATATCCATTTTAATACAAAAGGATCCATTAACACAGATTCAAACAGCCATCCTACTTTTGCAGCCTCTTCAGTCCGATCTTAACATGAAAAAGGATTTAATAAGAGACCTGAATGAAATGATTCAAATGAATAGTCACAGAACATTTTATGCCACTAAATATAATCAGTTTTTCTAATTATGGAAATTCATGCAGTGTACTTCACAGTTACTATGGTTACGAAAAGTGTCCACTTTAAGAGGTTTCCACTTGAAGTTTTATTTGGCCCCTACTGACCCTCATATTTTGGGCAGATGTGTGATGATGAGGCCTTTTCGAAAGTCTAATCAGTTCAATCAGAGGGATGAATGCAGCTATATTACTTCACACCACTCACCATCAACATGGTCAACAGGTTGCCTTGCACAGATAGAATACATTAAAAGTTAATATCAGAGTCATATATCTTATTAACATATACACTGTTGTGAAAGTCTGAGCATTTTCAAGTGAAACTAAAGTTTTGTTCATGTTTTATCAGGCATTGCACATCAGCCTCTCCCAAAAGAACTTGGTAAGATCAGAGATGTACATGCACCCAACTTTTTTCAGTAGAAATCGATATGTAATCAGTCTTAAAGAAGGTTTCCCCTCCCTGGTTGCCATCTGTGACAGCTCTCCCAGCGGAGGTGAAACAAGTACAAGTTAACGCTGGTGTTACTCCCTGAACCCTGCTCTGATGGAGCAGAGAGCACACCACAGAAGAAGCGCTGATGAAAACAGGAGTAGCTGCTGTGACTCCACTGTGTATTAACCCCAAAAGTGGATGCACTTACAATCATAACATATAATCAGTGAGTGTAAACAGTGGTCAACAGCTTAACTAAAAGGGACAAAACAAGAGAAAATAACACCTCTAACTGTTGCTGTGTAATTAGGCAGCCTCATGCCATCCACTCTCTAATGCATCCTCTTCCTGTGAAAGATAACAGAGGAGCTGAAGCTTGTTCTAGGTGGCCCTGGGCAAGAGGACACCCCGGACAAGTTGCCAGTCCATTACAGAACAAACAAAGAGTCCCTCAGCTAATTTAAATTCATCAATTAACCCCCCCAAAAAAGCATGGTTTTGCACTGTAGAGGGAAAGCAGAGCACATGCAGAAAATGCACTCTGGCACAGGAAGAACATGTGAAATCCACACAGAAACTTTACCAAGGTTTGCAGCAGCATTCGTCATTATGTGCAGTAACAGCACTGGCTAACATACCTAATTTTGTTATGCAGCAGTCCTTTTTTTAAAATATTGTCAGAAGAGAAGTTACTGGATGCAATTTAGTTAAATATGTGCAGTCATGTAATAAATCATTTTAAAGCTAAAACAGAATTTGTACAATTCTAGGAAGTTTGAATGTCAGTTTGTTTTGACTAAACAGGGCCACTGAACAGGTTTTTACACTTTCACATCCCCTTGTTCTGCAGCTGTCTTGCATCATGTCTCTTCTCTAAGCTCCCTCCAGCCAGTAAAAGTCAGTCTAATGTCCGACTTCTGTCTTCTCTCTTTCTTTCTCTTGCTATCTCTTGTGCTTTTTTTTTTTTTTTTTTTGCTTTTCAACTATTGTGCATGGAGTACCCAGTTTCTGGCATGTGTTGTGATTCCACAGTAAAAATGTAACAGTAACATGATAGCATTGGCTGCAGAGGAACAATGGCTCTAGGAATACATAGTGACTGATAAAAATTTGCCAGAAGCAGAGTTTTAAGGGAGGGAACTTATGTAGGGCTGCTTTTTAGCCAGGCGTGTCAAACTCCAGTGCTCGAGGGCCAGTATCCAGCAGTTTTTTGTTGTTTCCTTGCACCAACACACCTGATTCAAATCAAATGGATCCAACAGCTTGTTGTCATCCTGTTAATTTTATTTTGGTCAGATGTGTTGGAGCATGGAGACTCCTGCAGGATACTGGCCCCTGAGGACTGGAGTTTGATGCCTGTATTTTTACGAGACTTCAAAAATAACTCTCCAGTTTTCTTGATGGAATTTCGAAAACTCTTCTTCAGATATCTTTTCCTTTGTATGTCATTCTACTTAAGATGTTCCCACACAGCGTCAAAGTCAAATTTCTGCAGGGATTTATCACTCCTGTTGTCATAAAGTAACAAGATGCTTGTAACAAATTACCAATGTACCTACTTTTCTATTTCCTGCTGCTTTTAATCCAAACAATTATAAATTCTACTCAGCATCCAAGACTGAGAAACTACATTTCTCTTATTCAGGTTCCTGCCTGGAGCCACACCTTGTAGCTAAAGTTCACTTTATGCACTGCATCACAAGCTAGCAAGTGGATATCAACACACTAGCTGTTTATACCGTGCACCTCAGCTGATTCATCAAAGGAAGGCAACAGGACATTACTGAAGGAAAAGAAGAAAAGAAAGAGACAAAATAAAAGCGCAAGAGACAAGACGAGTCAACATTGGACTTTTACTTACTGGTAAGTAAGTACGGAGTACAGGTAGGAAGCAATATGGTTGCCGAATTAGCGTACTTAGTGAGCATGTTGTAGCGTGGTACAAAGGGATGTCCTCCACTACACATTTATTTTTTAAACTCTTTTATTTTTATATGCAAAGAGCAACAAAAACATGTTTTAATGCCAGTTCGCCACACACAACTGCTTCGCGCTTATGTGTTCTCATTCACTTAACACCGCGATCGGTTACTAAGCGACCAGGCTTGCTACTAACTAGCCATCATTAGCATGTAACCGGCTGTTAGCTCAAAGAAACGTTTATACAGCATTACACATCATACCTTAATAATAAGCACACATTAAACATTTTCACCGAGCAATCACACAGTTCCCAATCTCCCTTCTCACCTGCAAAGAGCAACAAAAACATGTTTTAATGCCAGTTCGCCACACACAACTGCTTCGCGCTTATGTGTTCTCATTCACTTAACACCGCGAGAGTTCCCTTTTTGCTGAAGAGTGCAGCGAACGCGCCCTCTGCTGGTAGAAGTTTGGCACTACATCATGCTTGATAACGTTCAATTTCTGAACAATAAATCGACTTTTATTCATCAGAAAAACACAGACATTTTTCACAACCCTTTGAACACTAGCTGTACTAAATACAAATAATTATTAATCAAATTAACATGAAAATAACTGTAATTTGAGTGTAGGGACCCACTGATGACTCTGTCTGCCACAATGTCACTGAGATAATCTATCAACTAGTGCTTCTTTATCAAATTATAAGCAAAATGGTCAGGTGCAAGGATTGGGCTGACAATGAATGAAAAATGATCCAATATCCAAAGAAAATCCTTCAAAGACCTCTGTAAAGCCTAAAGTCTAAAACAATATAAAGTGATGTGAAGTGGTGTAAGACTTATACACAGTGCTGTAAATGTTAAGGAAACACAACCCACAGGACAAAACACTAGGTTTCATCTAATTGCTGGCAGATTTGCTCTGCACCAGGAGAACTTATTATTATTAACTGGTTTGGGCTCAGGTGGCGGCTTGTCAGAAGTCTGAAGTCACTTTCAGATCTCAGATGTTAACTGAGCTGATGAGCGCCTTCGGCAAGCGCTACATTATTAGCTGATACTGTTACATATAAAAGGAAATTTGTGTCTAACCCAGTTTTTGCCAGAAAACTGGTTTGTGGAGCATTATGTGAACTTGATAAGCATCCACTGTGAATATTGCACTAAATGAAAAACATGGTGGTAACAGGTTGTACTGTACGCACAAAGAAAATAGCAGCAGATGGTCCTGACATATGTGGTTTCTTCAGATTTATTATAAAAGGATTGATCCATAAAGACCTACATATGAAAAACTGTTAAGATAAGTCCAACATGAGGTCTTTATTTGTCCCTTTAACAAAATGTAAAATAAAAAAGTACATTTTTAGGGATCGTCAACTTTTATTACCATGTAATATGTCCATTTTTTTATAGTTTAATCTTCTGCTTTCTGGGTCCATTTAGGGGCAGACGACAAAAGTCAGATTATGTTCCAAATGAGTATGATCAACATTTGCGCCATGAATTGATGCCAAATGTTTCAGAAACTGTATGTAACATATATGTCATGCTGGGTTCTTACAAGTTACAAGTTAAAAAAAATAAATAAATAAAAACTTAAATATCAGTTTGCTTCAGTATCGTAAAGCCAAATGTTTTTTGTGTACAGTCGTGAGAAGTTTAGAAGTTTCCATGTGCTCTCCATGCATGCATGGCTTCTGTCTAAGAACTTTGGATCACACCGGTAGTCCAAAAACACATGTTGGTTTTAATTTGTGTTTTTTAAAATTCTCCCAGGGAGTGAGTGGTTGTTTGTTCATTAATGTTGGCTCTATGATGCACTGGTGAGCTGTCCAGATGTCCAGCTGGAAATAGGCTCCCGCCCCTATGCGACCCTGGTTTGGAAGAAGCGAGCAAAGAAAATGGATGGATTGTTCCTCCCAGGAGCAATTAGCCTATGAACCCACATCTCAATTACCCAAGACAGAACATGAATCATTACATTCTACTATTCAGATGGTTGATCAAACTTCATGTGTGCATTTTAATGAGAGCTCAACCTTTAGACTGTCAGTCAAAAGATGAAACAGTGGCAGATTGTTGGACAGTTTGCATGACAGACATGCACTCACAATGTTCTTATCTCATTATAAAGCAAGGCTGCTTGGAGGCTTTTTAATTACAAACTGTGTATATTCTTTGCATTTCTTATTAACAGAAGCCTCCTACAGCTACTGTGATGGCATGTACACACCGGTCACTTTATTAGGTACACTTATTAATATAATAACTAATTAGCCAATCACATGGCATTCAGTTGGATGTTTTTAGGCTTATAGACATGGTTGAGACAACTTGCTGAAGTTCACACTGAGCATCAAAATGAAGAAGAAAGGGGATTTAAGTGTCTTTGAATGTGGCATGGTTGTTGCCAGAAACTGCTGATCTACTGGGATTTTCACACACAACCATGTCGAGGGTTTACATTGTTCTGAAAAAGAGAAAATATTCAGTGAGCTATGGGAATGGAAAGACCTGTTGGAGATGATAGAAAAGCAATAAGAACACAATTAGTTCTCCATTAGTTCCTGGTTCCAACCCAGGTATACTGGGCCACCAGATATCCAATAGAGCAGCACTGGGATGTGGTGGAATGGGAGATTCTCATCATGAATGTGTAACTGACAAATCTGCAGCAACTGCGTTGTTATTGTGTCAATATGGAGAAAAATCTCCGAGAAATGTTTCAAACACCTTGTTTATTATATGACAGCAAGAATTAATGCAGTTCTGAAAGAAAAAAAAAAAGGGTTTTTTTAAACATGTAACCTCAAAACCTAAATTGCAATTTGGGTCTTTCCATAAAACTCAACAAACTTTAATTCTCAATTCCCACAAGACTGTAAGAGTTTACCGTAAGGGATCTAAACAACATTTGCACCTGCCACCATTTACACAATTTCTCTTAGTAAATACCCAAAAACCGTGGTTCGGGCCCTCTCACTAATGCTTGATTGCACACAAAAAATAAACAACACGCAAATTGGGATCTTAGTAGATCCAACCCTGATTGGTAAATATAAATATATCTGTAATGCAATAAACTGGTGTATATATATAATATGTATATATGTATACATACATATGTATTCTGTATATGTATATGTATTCTGTGCAGTCCATATTCTGCACAGATGTTCCTGTACACTATGCCAGCTACTTGGTTATGGCGCTCCATGTATTCTTTGTCTACCAGTGTCTTGCACCCTGCTGTGAGGTGCTGGATTGTTTCAGGGGCTCCTTTACATAGTCTGCACCTGGGATCCTGCCTGGTATGGTAGATATGGGCCTCAAACACTCTGGTGCTCAGGACCCGCTCCTGTGCTGCCATGATTAGTGCCTCTGTCTGTCAACAGCCCAGTCCTCTCCAGCCATTGATAGGACTTGTTTATATCGGCCACTTCGGTGATCTGCCGGTGGTACATCCCATGCAGGGGCTTTTCCTGCCATGTTGGTTCTTCCATCTCGTGTTCCTCCAGGTTCCGTTGTCTGAGACATTCACTAAGTGCTTCATGCCTTGGTGCCCTCTTCCTGATGTATTTGTGGAGCTGGGATGTTTCATCTTGGATAGTGGCCATGATGCTCACTTGTCCCCAGCTCCCTTCTTTTATGCTTAGTGTTTAGTCACTGGACGCTGGACTTGCGGTGGAACCCTCCATGCATGGTGAGCAGCTTCTGTGTTTTGACATCCGTGGTCTGAGTTTCCTCCTTTGGCCAGCTTATTATCCCAGCAGGTTATCGGATCACATGAAGGGCGTAGCTGTTAATTGCCCAGATCTTGTTCTTGCCATTGAGCTGACTTCTCAGTACTTGCCTCACTCATCGATTCTGGGTGTTGCTGTGGGGCCTGTCCCTGTCTGGTGGATTGGGATCCGGCGCTGCAGTCTTACAGTTGTGGTGTGGATCCTATCTGCTCGGACCCGGGTGGCCCCCATGGTGATGGCCTGGGTGGTCTTGGTTGGGGGTAACCCTTTGTGTAGAGGCTCCCTGAGAATATTGTTTCCTTATCTGGTGCACATCTGGTACAAATGCACCTGGCCATTCATCTTCTTTTAACTGTTATAGTAGGGCATGGGTGAGGGTGGTTGTGGGGGTGAAAGGGGATGTGTATGTGTGTTTTATCTGTTTTGATGTAAATTGTTTTATAATGTAAAGCACTTTTTATTGTTTTTAAGCACGAAAAGAGCTATACAAATAAAGTTTGATTTGATTTGATTTGATTGCAGGTGTTTAGCTGTGGCAACTTTCCTTGTGGCTTCTTCGTGGTTGCCATTCACCTGTGGTATGCCCAGGTACTTATAGCTGTCCTCTGGACAGCTATATCTGTTATCCTGCCCTCTGGAAGTGCAATGCCCTCCGTATGGATTATCTTCCCTCTCTTTGTTATCATTCGCCCACATTTCTCCAGTCCGAATGACATTCCGATGTCCCTGCTGTAGATCCTGGTGGTGTGGATCAGTGAGTCGATGTCCCGCTCACTCTTAGCATAGAGCTTGATGTCATCCATGTTCAGGAGATGGCTGATGGTGGCCCCATTCCTGAGTCAGCATCCATAGCCAGTCTTGTTTATTAGTTGGCTGAGGGGGTTCAGGCCTATACAGAGCAGCAGCAGGGACAGGGCATCTCCTTGGTATGCCCTACATATATATATATATATATATATATATATATATATATATATATATATATATATATATATATATATATATATATATATATTTCACTTCTGTTTCTCACACCTGGGACATGAAACATGACTAGTAACATATAACACATTGGCCCATCAGCACTTTTTGAATATCTTGTTAGTTTGCCCTCAAGGAATGTTTTTTAGAAACCTCAGCTTCACTGACTTCTTCTTGTGAGGATGTAATTTTATCAATTAATTCTGCCAAGGGAGATTATGTTATATTTGGTTTATTCCTCCACAAAGGCAAAAATGAGTGTCGGTATATGACTAGTTGTCCTTGGCTAGCAAGGTCTAACAAGAAGAACAAAGCAAAATGTCATGAAACTTGCCAGGAAGTTGGAACAAAAGGCCTGGACTTCAAATGCCATTCTTCCTATCCTTATCCTCGGTGATAAGGAGTAAGACATTTAAAATAACTCTTATTCATTGAGCCCACAGTCGTTCACTCGACAGTCAGTGACTTGTTAATGGTTTTTAAGGAAGACATTTGAAAATAACTTAAGACAAGGCAGATTTATTTGTATAACACATTTCAAGTTCAAGAAATTCATAGTGCTTGATATAAAAACAACAAAAGTATCCCAACGGGATGCAGGAAGCTTTAAAAACAAATTACTTTTTTAAAGAGAACAAAAGAAATTAAATAAACAGAGTAAAAATGCATGAAGTAAAAGTTACAGTGGGAGGAATTAACAGTTAATTTAATTAAATGCAGCAAATGAAAAAATGTCTTCGACCTTGAAAACAGCTGAGAGTTTCAGTAGACCTGCAGTCTGTTCTACATGCGAGGAGCATAAAACCTGAACACTGCTTCTCCATGTTTAGTTCTGACGCTGAAAACATAAAGAAGATTTGACCTTGATGACCTGAGAGATCTGGTTGGGTCATAAGAAACCAGGGAACTCTTAATGTATTCTGGTCCTAAACCATTCAGTGCTCTATAAACCAACAGCAGGATTTTGACAGACTGGAAGCCAGTGTGAAAACATGTGGACTGGAGTTATATATTATTCACTTTCTCAGTCTTAGTGAAGATTCAAGCATCAGCAAACATCAACTTTATGTTCATGCTTGCCATTTACTTCTGGTTCTTCACATTTACTTCATGAGTGGCATCTTTATTTAACACATAAGTACAAATCTGTGTGTTTCTTTTAAGCTGGAATCACAATTTTAATATGTTTATTTAATGTTATTTCCTTTTCTCTCCTTCTTATAATTTCAAATTATGGTTCATATTTTGTAATGTTTCTGGAAAGCACTTTGAGTCACTCTGTTGTTGAATTGCTGTACACATGAACTTGCCTTTGTTTTGCTTACAGACTTTAATATTTTATATTGAGCGCCTCATCTTCACCAAAAAGCCCTTCCAGACTCTGCCTTCAATCCACTGGGTCAACTAAATGGAAAATGACTTGGACAAAATCTCATCCTCTCTTATTAATAACCCTGCACCTACACCGTTATCCTTTCCAAGGCCAAATACACACCTACAAACCAAGAGAGCATCATTTCCTCTCTTACACACTCACACACCGATGATCCAAAAACACGAATAACAATTAAATGTTCATATCACATGACAGAAGGAGGTCCAGTAGTATAACACAACAGAGAGAAAAGGGAAATAAAAGAAGACAGAACAGGGGTGACATGTTGTTGTCTCATTGTTATTTAGCTGGAAACACTGATGTCTCCAAACAAGTTAATAAATGTAAAGAGACAAACACACGTGGTGACAAAAAAGCTGTTTTACTTCTGTGTTCTCATCACTTCATCAAACTTTGCATACAACCACCATGTTCACCGTTACCTGGCTGCTGCAGGTGAGATTTACTGGGTTTAATGGGTCTCTTTAGAGCAAGACTTTTGTGATGGGAAAGTGATGCAGCTTTCACAGCTTCTCCCATCACCATGATTATCCCAGCAGCTGATGAAGGCAAACGTGTCAATCATCTTTTGACAGGATGTTTTTTCTTCGGGTTTCTATGCCTCCATTTTCTGGCCTCGGTTCTGAGAATTCTTAAAAATTTGAGGCGGTCCGGCTCGGTGCCAGTTGGGCTGCTGATCTGCTAAGTTGAATGGACCAGTCATACCGATAAATACACTGTGTCGGCCACAAAACACGTTGGCCCACCGGGAAAATGCCCGGTATGCCAGATGGCCAGTCTGTCCCTGGCTGGTGACAAACAGAGCTGAATTAAAGTAAACTGAATGAAAACTGTATTGATGCCATATTTTGCAGTATGCTTAATTGAAGAATGAAACATTAGCCTAGCTGCCTTTAATGGTCATACCTTCATTTTAAAATCTGGCAACTGGTTTCACCTGTAGTGCCTCTCTTCTTTTTCATGTTATGTTGTTTTCTGCATTCAGTTGAGTTGATTTAGTCTGATTATTGTCTCATTTCTTATCTATCTTTGTTTGCCTTCGTTTTCATTGCCAGGCTGAGGTCTTTGAGTGTGGCTAAAGAGTCTTTTTCTTATTTTGGAGGCGTTTTAACAAAATTACTTATAAAGGAAGTATTTAAGCAGGAGCCATGGAAAAGGACCATCAGTTTTTCCTTTATTATGTTCTTTAGAAAATCCTTTATGGAAGATTGGAGGTAATTCTGACCCAGTTTATCTAGTTGTGCAAACTGTGGTTCAGGTGGATAAATCAGAGTATGAGACAACAACATATCACCCCTGTTCTGTCTTCTTTTATTTCCCCTTTCTTTCTTTTGTGTTATACTACTGGACCTCCTTCTGTCATGTGAAATGAACATTTAATTGTTATATATCACTAATAGGACCTGTTGAATGCATTGTAGTCTAGTTGAATACATTGATTATTCTCTACACATCAGTCTCCCCATCATGTGCATTTGGGCAACACTAGAGAGGAAAAAACTCCTTTCCACAAGAAAGAAAACCCTCAGCAGAAATACACTTAGGAAAGGCGGCCATCTGCCTTGACCAGCTGAGATTGGAGAGGACTGAGCAGAGGGGTCAACAAGCATTGCAGCTCTAAACCAGGGATATCTGCTGATAAAGAAACGGAGCAGCACAATAAGATTTGAAAAACTGAACTGTGCAGAACAGTCAAAGGTCCAACAATACCAACTACGTGCAATGTCTCCCTTAATGGCTGTCCCTTTCTACCCTTTCTCTTTTGTATTTCCACGGTCAGTTTAGCTTTATTGTTTTGTCATTTTCCGTCATCACCGCTGCACTTTCACGGCTAAATACAAAGAAAGAGCCGATGTATGAAAGGAATTTTAACTTATCCCTTCCTAACTGTATCATCCACAATGTTTTTATCTTACTTCATCCAGCCTTTGATTTCCTTCTGTCTTATCTTCCTCATCCCCCACGGCACAATTTTTCAACTTTAAATCAGTCTCAGAAAGAATCGAATTATAATCCAATTTAAAACAAGAAATTCAATAACAAGCATTGGTCTAATTTATAATAGTGTTCACATAAATTAAATTAAATGGTAGAGCTTTATAAGTCCCAAAGGGGAAATTTCAGTGTTGCAGTTTTTGGTGTTGTTGTTTTATTTATGTTTTATCTTTTTTATAAAAAGAAAACAAAACAATAATAATAATTGTAATTCTTTCTTGGCTGTGTTGTGTGGAGGATGCAAAGATTCACCCATTATTCATAGCAGCTTGTTCAACCTTTTTTCCTAAACAAGCAGCTCTGGTGACACACTGTTAATGAACCATATAAAGTGGCTGACGACTGTTTATTACCTGCATCACAAAGTCAGTTTAAGTGCTATTGCTTATTTCAGTAATTGCAAGTGATGTGTTTGCATGCTTTGTTGCTAATATAAAGTTCCAAAGAACACCAAAAGTACAAGATGTGAAGGGTGAGAGAGAAATTCTTTGAATGCACATCTGGAGATGAGTCAGACTTTTGCTGGCAGAAGATACACTTTTAGTCCATCTGTGTTTCCAGAAAGGCTCTGAACTCTGGAGGTTTTCATAGACTACCAAAGTCCCGTTCACACCGCCGTGTAAATGGCAGGTTGGTAGCCGGTCCAATCTGGCACTACAACAATCTTCAGATGAATCCATGAAATATTTTATTTATCAAACCTTTCCTGTGTTAACTGAACACAAAGTTTTCTTCAGTTTTTTTGCACTTCCTAAATTTGTTTAGTTTTTCATTACATAACAGAAGCTGGTTTTGGATTCCAGCTCATTTCACAGCAGCACACAGTGAACCTCAATCGGCAATTTCACATTACAAGATGCTCTGATGCCACGTTGATTGTTTTAGTATTTTAAAAAAAAAACAGATTTGAGGACTGTGCAGAAAAGGCTCAGGTCTCGCAATGCCAGCTATGTTAAATGAAGAGGAATAGTCTTTTAATATCTCCGCCTTTCTGCTCTTTGTCTTTTGTATTACTGCTCTCAATTTCCCTTCATTTTGTGTCATTTTCTGTCACTGCTGCACTTAACTCTCCACATACAAAGAGAGAAAGGACATCTGGTTTCTGACAGGAATGTTAAAAAGCCATCCCTTCCTACTTACAAGATAATGACCAACAGCTTCCGGTATGAGTGATCCATGCTCTTTCGCTCATTCACATTTTTTAACCTGCACTCTTGTGTCCACAATGTTTTTATCTTAGTTCATCCAGCGTTTGATTAGCTTCAGTCTTTTCATCCTCGTTTCCCATCTCCCTCACTTAAAAAAATCACAACCTGTTGCCTGATGTGTCATTTGAAATTCTGATGCTTTGAGAAATATTTGGACTCTTGACAGGTTTGGAGTTATGTATATGCTAAAATATCCGGTGCATTTTTTTTCTTCCTTTTATTTCGGACACACACGCTGCTTCAGTCTTTCTTTACACTCATCGCAGAATCCATCTGCACACAAAATGCTCATTTAAAATTTGATGTTTCCTCTTCCTCGCTTCGCTTTACAAACATTTCAAATGCAAGTTAAATATTACCTTCAGTCTACACAAGCTGTTTCAGCATCTATATGCTTTAAAATCATTCATACACATTTGCATGCACGCTTCCACAAAGCAACTTCACTTATATGCCTAGCATATATATATATATAAGACAGGAAGGTCAGAAGCCCAGTGGCATGAAGACACATCTGGCTTGCATCAGATTGTAGAGTTCAACACCAGACAGCAAATATAGACAAAGTATCAGTGAGCTGTAATATTAAAAGGCTGCTCATGGTGTTTACAGCAAATACAGACTGAATAAAACGAAATGAGCTCTGAAGGTCATCTGTCTGGTGGAGACAGACAAAAATAAATAAAGAAAACATACAATGTATAATTAGCATTGATGCACTGAAAATAAATCCTAGGCATTCTTTATATGACTGGAGGAGCAGAACCTTAAACAGACACAGATTTCTCTCCACAGCTTGGTGACGCATCACCAAGTCAGATCAGGAACAAAAGCATTCAGCTTCAGCGCCACAGGTTTGTTTCTGCGTAAACAGCAGCTGTATGTCTTTTCTGAATGTCTTCAGCATGGTATGTCAGTTCACTCAGAAAAGCTCCTCTTCTACTCTGCCAATTTCCATTTAAATGAAATGTGTGTATTCTCATGCAAACCTTTTGCAAAGCCCAACAGAGTGTTGTTTTGTTTTTTTTTCCATTTCCTTTAACAAGAAAATGCTCGTACAGATATTCAAATTTGCATTTTGTGTCCTCTGAATAATCTTTGGTACATTTTGTGTTGTGACTGGTTTGGGGGTTTTACAGCTCAGATTGTTTGGATAAACAGTCAGTACAGGCTGACCCCTAGTGGTAAGACCCCCAAACTGCACCAAGAGAAGTTAATGTGTAACAATCGTATTACATTGTGTCCTTTTCTAAAACACAAGAAAGAAAGAGGCTAAAATGTGAAAGCAGTGTGTGGAAAAAGCATGATTCAGTAGCTTGCAGAAGCACCTTTTGCAGAAATCATTTGAAGAAATAATTTTATAAATTATGTGAACCTGAATCATTGAATTAGTCTCGGACCAGAAATTCAGCTGATTGATGCATTTTCTACTTAATCCTAGAAAAATTGCTGTTCTTGCAGAACAGCAGTGTGAATGCTTTCATGCGGAAACGCTGAAACTGTAATGCTAAATTGTAATGCTAAACTGTAATGTTAAGAAAGCTTAAACTGTAATGCTAAACTGTAATGTTAAGAAAACTTAAACTGTAATGCTAAACTGTAATGTTAAGAAAGCTTAAACTGTAATGCTAAACTGTAATGTTAAGAAAGCTTAAACTGTAATGCTTAAGAAGGCTGAAATGAAAAGAAGCTTAACAGAAGTGTTTAAAGCAAAAAAAAATATATATATATATGTTTAAATATATTTAAAATGGCTGAAAGCTGAGCTGAAATAAGTTTAAGATGTGTGAAGATGGCTAAAACCTGCTTGTTAAATGAAGAAGTTGTTCAGCCGAGGTCAAAAGTAGAAAGATTTAAAGCTCAAAATGTTGTTTCTAAGTGTTGAAAATGGTGGAAGGTTGCAAAATGAGTGCAAAACAGTGGAAAACGTTTGAAATATCCTTGTTGAAGCCTGTAAGTGTTTAAGCTTAAAACGGTGTTTAAATGTAATAAAAAGGGTTGAAAGTTAAACTTAAATGAGTGCAAGACAGTTGAAGGTGATAAAATCTGCTTGTTGAAGCCCCAGTGGAAATCATCATTCGACTGAAGTTATTTGTGGAGGTATTTTAAGATGAAAGTAGTGTTTAAATACGGTAAAATTGGCTGAAAGTTCGACTGAAGTGACTAAAATACAGTTGAAAATGTTTGAACTGGACTTGTTGAAGCCTTTGCTGAAACATATATGAAGCTAAAACTAATGTAAAACCAGGTGAGTTTGGAGAAGAGAAAAATCGAAACCCTGCTGGACTGCAGCCCCTGATGACCAGGACACCCCACCCTGGTTTAAAACACAAGCCGTCATTGAACCAGAAAATCTAGAGGTCAGTTCATGGTTCTAAAGCTTGTTTTGGGTTTTATGTGGTTAGTTAACTAGAGAGCATCACGATATGTAATAAGAACTGAACAGCAGTACATAAGCATTCAAAAGAAAAGTTCATCTCTAAAACAGTACAGCGTTTTATGGATACATTCTGATATCATACAAAAGCTGAATGTCCCTAACTTCTGTGCATGGTGTATGTCCATGGGAAACTGTTCCAAAATATCGTACTTTTTTCATGTTCAACTTTGCAAACATAAACTCTTTTATTTAGAGAGCAGAGACTTTATTCTGCAACCCATCCAGACAAGTCACACTTGTTGAGTCATTTTCTAATCCCACCTTCATGATCAATAATGTTGGACATACTAACTGAGACCTGTCGTCTGATATGGCTCCGGCTCAGCAGTTTCTTCTCAGCTTTCCTGTCTGACCCTACGAGGGCTGACCTCTCCTGGTAAGAATAGTATCTGTATTGAATGTTTTACTTTACTGAATAATCTCTCACAGCACAATCATGGTAAAATAAACAAAAAGTTTACAGTTCTATAACCCTGGAAAAGCAGCAGTGGCTTCTCTCATTGTGCTATAATAAGTCAGTGATGTGATGTGACGCCTCTTTTTTTTTTTGTCTGCACTTAAAGAAAACAATTTGTTCATGAAAGTTGAGTCAGTGAGAGATACAAACTTAAACTATGTAAACTTTTCTTTTTTTTTTTCTTACTAAAGTTTTAAAATATCATGTTATATGTGATTACTGCTAAAGAAGTCTTTTAAAGTTGCTCTGAATATCTCACAACCATTTCTTTTCTCTGTTTGGCACAGTTACCAACATGTTTCAAAGAGCCAAACAAATTTTCATTCATATTCAATTAAACTTTGATCGATAAAAGCATCCATCCATCCATCCATCCATCCATCCATCCATTTTCTTAATCGCTTAGACTGATTAAGGGTAATGGGACACTTATCCCAGCAATCATGGTGCAAGAGGCGAGGTGAACACTGGATAAGTCACTTGTCCATTATAAACCATTCAATAAAAACCACTTGGTGAAACAATAAAAAATATAAACAGTGGGTGCATTATTTGGAAATCCATTCCACAACAGGAAGTTGTATCATACACCACCTTGCTCAGGGTCTCTAGCTGCTTTGAGATGGCTTCTAACACTTTGTGAGATTTATTTTTTGTATAAATAAAAATAAAATTAAAAAAAGAACTTCTACGTGGTTGGGATATAGTGATGATAACTGCATAACATGTGGTACGAGCTAAAAATAAACAGACCATTGAGATATTTAAACAAAAACATCCTTTATTTCTGAAATGATCAAATAACCTTTTCTGAAAAGGTTCATTTATTTACTTTAGTTTTTTCATCATTCATTTTTAAAATATCTTTAAACATAATTTATTTTTACATACTGTTGATGCTGGACATACGCACAAAAAATAATTATTTTTGAATATTTTTAGAAGTAATTTAATTGTCTTTCTGGCTTGTAACACAGAAAATGTATGTGATATTTTTCTGTAATATTTTAGAAGGAGATTAAAATTACATCATACAATTTCACATTTTCACAGTATTTTTGCGAGACATGCCTGTGTTGCCAGTTTGTGAAAGTAGATGAAAGTGGCATCATGATTCACATCTGAAACACAAACAACATAACAGATGATGAAACTGATCAGTTTGATGATCTCATAGAAAATATCTGCATTCATGGAACATATTTTACACTGCTTACAAAAGGCTGGAAAAGTAACCGGTATTAACCGGAGGACGCCTGACAACTAGTTAGTTTACCTGGCAACATGACTGGGTGTGAAGTAGTAGTATTTCAGAGAGGCAAAGTCTCTCAGATGTAAAGATGGACTGAGGTTCAACAATCTGAGAAACAACATTTAAAACTTGTGGAACAATTTCAGAAAAATGCTCAATGTGAAATTGTGAAGAATTTAAAATCCCACCACAGTGTGTGAAATCATCATCATCAAAAGACTCAGAAAACCAGTACAAGTCTCTGTGAGATGCAGGCTCACATGGTATGGGGTCAAATTAGGACCTTTGTTGCACATCTTTGCTTCATCAATGCAAAAGGGTGGAAAGGTTTAAGAGCAAAATCTGTTGACAACAGGAAGATTGCAGCTGGACGATGCTAAACTGCAGACGACACAGCTGTGGTGGGTCTCCAACAAGTCAGTGTACACCAACCTCCAGCTGAAAGTCAACCTGCATCAGGTGTGTCTAAAGTCAGTCGCTGGGGGGGCCGCTGTCCTGCAGGTTTATGTATTCCTGTTCCACTTTCCTGGCTTCCATTAAATGGATCCAACAGCCAATCAGAATCCGAATCAGACTTTTATTGCTATTGTCTTTGAACAATTCACAGACTAGGGACTTGTTTCGGTGATAAGGTGCTGAATAATGAAAATATTAATTAAAACACTGAAAGAGGAAATACAGCTATTTTACAACTATTTTACAAATAAGGTATGTAGTTCTGATTAATTATTCATTTTGATTCATTTGAGTCAGGTGTGTTGGAGCAGGACTACATGGAAAACATGCAGGGTCATGACCCTTGAGGACCAGAGCTGGACGCCCCTGAGCTTCATCTATGCTGTGGTGATGAAGACAAGTCAGCAACCACCTGAGGGGTCAGCAGGTCTTCAGGCTCCTGATCAGGACACTGAGAACTTACAGGAAGCATCATCATGTGGATGGAGATAAGCTCCGAGCAGGACGTGTTGGCCGTCAGGAGGTGGTCTGCTCAGCTGAGTGGATCATCACAACCACCTCCTCCACATTCAGGACGTTTACAATAAATGCAGGAGAACTAGGGCCACCAGAATCCCTAGCGAGCCCGCTCCCCCCTAAGAAAAGGAACACACTGAAGCCTAATTTGGTTAAAATAAGCCTGTTTTTCAATAAAAAATAAAAAAGGTTTGAGTCCCCTTCATCTGTTTGAGCAGCTGTTGTCTGAAGAGCCCACAGACTCACAAGCATTTCCCTATTTATCGGATTTTTGGATTTTGTTCAAATAACTTGAATTTCTTGTTTAAATCTTGGAAAAGCAAACTGTTTTAATCCATCCACCCATTTTCCTAACCGTTTAGTCCAGTTCAGGGTCGCAGGAAGCTGGAACCTGTCCCAACAATTTACAAAATTTTCAATTTAAAACTTTTTTTTACTTGTGTTTATTGTGGTTTTTTTTGTTGTTGTTGTTTTTTTTAATTATGTACCTGTTGTCCCCATAGTATTTTCTCTCATGGACCAACCAATTATATTACTTATTGATATTATTAGTATTTGTACTTTTAATTTGATTTTTATTTTTTTCAGCACTTAAGTCAACTGAGGTTGTGTTAAATGTGCTATATAATTAAAATTTGAGTTGAAGTGAGCAAGAGGCGGGGTACACTCTGGACAAGTTGCCAGTCCAGCACAGGCAAACCATATTATTCAGTATTTTATCCTGGCACAAACCCACCGCAACACAAGTATGTTATCAAGTTATTCAGAATGGGAAAATCTCACGTAGTCCTTACGGTTATGCATACCCAGGCCTTAAAGTTGCATGGCACATAAACCTTTATTGTTACAGGCATAATCAATGTAAAAGTTAACCAGCAGATGTAACTATATTTAATTGTCTAACGCTTTATAACATTAAACCATTTTGATACAACTGCTTTAAAGGTAGAGTATGTAAGATTTTCAATATTTTCAAAATAAATTAACTAAAATAATAACTACAATCATAATTAGTTTTTTTTAAACATGTAGGTTCCAGTCTGCCCATATTTGAGGGGTTATTAAATTACAAGTTTAATTAATGACAAAGACCCTTCTTGAATGTTTTCTGACCAGTAAAAAAAAAAAAAAAAAGTACCTTTTTTCCACCAGTAGGGTGAGTATAAGCCCATTTATTGCAGAGCGGCTCTGAGCTACAGCTCACAAGCAATTCCTGCCCTCATTGGAGCTGGCAAGGAGGAGGGGTGAGGGGTGAGTTTTGCTCATTACTGCCAACCTGTGGTCATTTGTAGAGGTAGCAGTTTTGTGGTTTTGCTCACGACCTGGTGTTTGCCACCTGGTGGTGGAAATAATAGCCTTGAAATCTTACATACTCTGCCTTTAAGAAGATTCAGTGGTTTAGAAAGTTTTACTTTCTCCATCATTAACTGAATGCTCCAACTAGCAAAATGTCAAATATCTGCTTATTCGTAGGTGCTTCTACCTGCTGACGGTCAATGAAGCCCATTTTATCACGCATGACACACTAAAGCATGTACACGCTGCTTCTGTATTTCAGATTAAAGGTTCTCTCCAAATATGCAAAAATATTGAAATTATCCATCTAATCTTTCACATGAAAGCAGTCTTCCTGATTAGATGGTTTTACAGATGGGGTCATGTTAGTCTCTAATATCAAGTAGATTCTTTTAATTCACCACAAAATCAGAAATGATCTTTCCTCCCTTATTACACTAATCCCCATCTTGTAGCTCTCAGTTTACGTCAAACCCCCCCTGCTTACTAATCTCCCTCCGACAAGAACATAAAAATTAAATCAATTAGAGGTGCAGTAGCTGCTCTGTGTGCTGGTTGGCCCAGCTTCCCCAGGGCATGAAATCAATGAGGCAAAAATGGAGCTTTCAGCATTCTTGCAGAGCTGAACTCAATGGAGCCATGATGGCTCTGAAGATTAATGAGGGGAGTTTCTGCTGAATCAGCAGGTTGACTGTGGAAACACACATGCACATGCTCACAGAGGCCGTTTAACACGGCTTTGATCGCGGCTCATTCGGCAAAGAGAATCCTGTTATCAAGTTTACAAGCAGCCATAATGTGTAAAGTCACTTTTCTTTTTTTTTTTTAATTAAAAATCTTATTGATCTCTAAGGCTGAATAAAAAGGCCACAGTTTGACACAGCCAGTTAGAAAACAACAGATCTTCCAAATCACAATACACAACTGGTCTGAAAAGTTTTTTTATTTTTTTATTTTAATAATTCAAAGTTTACACGGCCCTTCACACACTGACAAAATTTCAAGATGTGCACAACTTCAATCAATTACATGACTTAGAAAATAATAATAGCAATAATAATAATAACGATAATAATAATAAAACTCTCCAGAGAAGAGTTTAATTTGGCTCACATAATCCAGGGTCAAATAATTGGATATATAATTATTTTATATGTTGATTTTTAAGTCTTGAAACACACTGAGGTAACATGGACAGTAATAAATTATTCAGTTGTTTTAAAAGAAAAAAAAAAAAAAAAAAAAAAACACTGAAAGAAACATACTGATCATACAAAAATGGTATCAAACACACATGATGCAAATTTTTCATTAAATGCATTCAGTTTTTTCCTTCTCCCCTCCGTCTGGCGCTTCGTTGGTCAACAAGCGTTCTTTTGAGGCTTTTCTCTGCGTCCACCCGTTAGATGCAACTTGTCTTCTAAGACTTTAATGATCAAATCCCAAATCATTTCATGTGTTACAATCATCACCAGGGCAACAGGCATACACAGGCACATATCGCTACAACTCCAAATCCACGGTTTGTTTTTATTAGATTTACATTCAGATCATTTCTCTGCACCTTTCAGCTCACTTATACGTTTGAAAAGAAAGCAACATGCCTATAGGAAAGTCAGAAATTGTATTAAAAGTGCAAAAATGTATTTCTCCAGAAGTCGGTGACACATCCAGACAAGAAAGTTGTCCACCAAAAACTTTAGTCTGATATAACAGTACAAGCCATTTCATAGGTTATTAAATTGTACATTCCCATCCACCTCACCACAACAAAACAGGGAGGCGCTCTGCGTTGTTGCTTCGATTGAGGTTTCTCCTACAACTAACATGGCTTCGAGCCCGCGGAGCGTCACGCCACCTGCTTCAGGCAGCCTTTGTAACACTGACGTGTACTCCCAGGGCGACAGTATTTCACTGTCCTTTACTGAGCAGGATACTTCTTATAAGACAGTCCTGAATACGGTGGTGGGAGTCAGAAAAGCCCCTAGATTGAAAATAAAGTGACATCACATTATTTTGGTTAGTGGCCAGTGCAAATCAGCTTCTCCGGCCCGTTTCGGCTCAGAAGCAAGGAGCTCTCATCGTCCCTCATCGATTCCATTTTATTCTTCTTCCAAAAAAAGATACTTTGTGAAACAGCAGTCAATTTGTCTACATTGCCACCTGTATTTATAATTAGATACTTTATATATCACAAATATATGAATTATACTCTGAGATACAAAATAAAAAAGGGAAAAAAAAAAAAAAAAAAAAGGTAAGTTTGTAAATTTAAGGGAAAAATCATCAAGAATGTAAATGGGCATACAGTACTGGTCTACAGACCGAGGATCACAGACTGGATTACTAAAGTCTTTCAAACCATGAATTCTCAAATGCTTAAAAGCACAACTAAAGTGGCTCCTGCGTGTTGTCCATATGGGATAGGAATCTGGACTACGTAAACCTGGTCCGTGTTAGAATAAATCCCATTAAATCTGTCTAGTTATATGAATATTTAAACTCTGAAACATCTGATATGGCCACAGTCCACACCTGTTCAGCACATTTCCTCTACTTTCTACCACCACCTCCAAACATTTCCAAACCAAAGCATGATCATCCAGAACATGCTGCACTCATCGTACTTAACTCATAGACCACTAACACCAGTAAAATCGTCGATCTCGTATTCACCCGACTCCCTCATGATGTCCACTCTGCCATGTAGGAATATACAGAAAGCTCCTCCGGGGAGTTTGCAGGGGCTTTTCTTCCCCGAGCAGGACTGCGACGGTAGGAAAGGGAAGAAAAGCAAGATGTGTGCAAACACAAGGAGCCACTCTGAGCCTGTTCCTGTGCTTTCTCAAGACGTCAGAAGTGTTCTCACCTCTGTACTTTTCCCAAAGTGTATCATCATGTGCTGCATTTCATATTAAAGTTAAAAAAATACACTTAGCTTTGAGAATCAGTTTGATAACTACACAGTTCAAGACTGAATACAGAGAAGGAGGGCAGGGAGGAGGGGAAAAGTAAATAAGAGGGCACAGCGCTCATTTCCAAGGCATTATGAGAGGCTGAGGGGACACCAGTCCCACGTTCCAGATTCAGATTTACCTTTAGTTGATCTGCAGAGACCATCAGTGACCATCTTCCCCTCCCTTTCCTGTTTGTGCTCCAGCAGTGTAATCACTGCTGGGGAGATCCCTGACATCCAAAAGTGTGTTGATGTGCATGTTGGTATGAGAGTGTAAGTGATAAAAGATAAAGAGGACACAGGAGGTCACAAGATGCTGCAGTGGAACCTGTGAGAACCTGTGGAACGCTCTGCTCTCCATTTCATCTTCTTTTTCTTCTTCTGGTTTCGCTCTGGAACCTGTTGTCTGCAGGAGGTGAAAGAGAAAAACCTTCAGTGGAGCCAGTATGAGAGTTAAGAGCAAATATCCAACACTAAAACAAAAAAATGGTCCAAGCTGGTGTCAGAGTGGGAAATGTGCTGCAAAGCCTTTTCTCGCCTTTCCCCACTCATAACACCTTCAGTTCACACATTCATGCTCTCACATGCAGCACTTCCTAGCTAGCACTGAATAACTCCTATCACACACACATTCACGTGAACACACCAGAGGCAACTATAAGTTATCGTCTGACCTGCCAGTTTGGCTAAAGTTACAACCAGTAGCTGTTTAGTTTGGTGTCGCACCCAAATCAGAACCCAATTCTTCTGCACACTTTAAAATGTGCCTGCAAGAAGAGCAGGGCCGAGTCACGCTTTTTCTGCATCGCTTGGTATTTTTAGTATGACATAGTGTTAAAGTGTTGTGATGAGGAACTGCAACCTTGTGTTGTAGGTCTGACATGCAGGAATGGATGCAGATTAACAAATGAAAAGATGTTGATACGTAAAAACCATTCTGGGATTTTTTGCACAGAAGATTAAAAGTTGGGTAGGAGATCCTGGAAAACCAGTTTAATCAAGCTACATTGTGAAAATACACCATTTTAAAGTCTGAACCTCCTCCTTTACACTTCTTGCCTCTGAAGCACAGAAACATGTCATGCTTGTTCCTGAGGGTGCACAAATGCGTGCACGGTATTTTGGCATAATATGACATTCATCCTGAAGTGGGTTGTGGGAAATATCATGTGGGTCACCAAATAAAGTATTTTCCCTTCATTTTGCTGTACTGGTTTGAACGTGCACCTAAGATATGAGCCTCACGAGGGAGCTTATTAATTTGTTATTACACTCTGATTTTGTCCTCTGGGAGTCTCGCCAAAACTGTAAAATGTTACGGTTTATAGGTCATGGTGTGTATAATTACCACAGCTTATTTACACTAAGTAAGTGTCTGATATTATAATAATCTAAATAAACTACCCACTTTTCCTCCAGTTGCTCTGATCTGCTGCTTCTCATCAACCAGTCTCTCTCTTTCTCTCTCACCAACACACCCACTCACTTTATAACTAAATTTACACGATTGGGTGAAAGATGTATGGGTTTTATGAAACTGGGGAGTCCCAATGGTCCCAAATGAAAGTCATAGGGCCATATCTCTGTAAAATAAATCCTACTTTTATAGAAAAAAATAGAATTTTTAAACAGGTTATCAAAATTAAAGATTAATCTGTGGAATTAAAGTGTTATTTTTAATGCATTAACAACAAAGTTACCAGTCTCTTGCGCCACATGAATCCTAATTTGGCAATATCTCAATGAGAGAAGCTTATTTTTGACAAATGGCATACTTTACCAACACTGTGGATAATCCACCAAAAATAACTTTATTTATGAAGACGCAGACTAATTTGCAGCCTTACATTTAGAGGAGGATGACCCATAGATGGCTGAGCCCTGGCTGTTGCTGCGTTGACATAGACATGATGATAGACATATCATCATGCAATGGTTGAAAACGGGCCGGTTAAAACGATTGGATGATGTTTTTTCAGTCCTGTGTGTTCCACAGTTTTTTTTTCTTTTTATTCTTGTTGTAGAGCAACTGACTACTTTTGGGGTGTGAAGGGAATTTTGTGCAATATGGTCAAAAATGCTCCTAGAAAACATCTCCTACCCTGCCTTTAAGGCACGGCTTGAACTGATGTATAAAGAATTTTGGTATCCCATTTCTTCAGTGAGTTTCTACAATACAACCACAAGATGGCAACGTTGATTCACCCAGCTGCTTTCTCACTTTGGGTTGATGATGAAGTTGTTTCTTCCTGAGTCTGCACATGCTCAGTGACAGCCATTCACCACAGGCACCCCGATTACCAGTTTTTTCTATGCCTGTGTAGGAGCTAAAACCTTAAACTCTATAACAACACCTGTTGCCAAATGTTCAGAATGACAAGACTTAAAGCTGGGGTAGGTAATGTTGGGGAGCTAGCAAGATGTGAAAGTAGCACCCTGTCTTGGCTCCTCCCCCTCTGGTTTGGCTCTGTGCATGATCTGAAGCGTTTTTCTTCCCTCCGCCATGGAGGTTATGTTTTTACCAGTGCTTATCCGTTTGTGTTCAAGATAACTCAAAATGTTATGGATGGATTTTATTAACACTTTCAGGGGTTGTTGGAAATGTGAAAAGGAAGAACAGGTTAAACTTTGGTGGTGATGCGGATCACCGTTTGTATCCAGGAATTTTTTTTAAAAGCCTTGGCTCTCCAAGTGTTTTTTTCAGTTCGCAGCCTTTTCCACCAACAATTTTCTCTTTCTCGGCTGTTTAGCGTGCGGAGGCAAATAAACCAAACCAGGTCGTTTCTTATATACCAAATATAAGAAATGAACAACTTCAATTCGGCCCGAATGTTTGGATTGGTCAGAGTTTTTACAGATTTACAGTAAACTGAGGGGTCTAACTATATTTTTTATTGTTCATGATTACAAAATGTATTGACTACTATCAGGAAGAGGAACCACTTCACCGAGAGTTAAAAAAAAATGTCTCTGAGGAAGATTACCTAGCCCAGCTTTAACAGAGAACATGACCAAACAGAAAATATGCAAATAGACCAAAATCTTCTGTAATTACATGTCAGAAAAGGAAATGGTTCATATTTCTAAAATGCCACCAACTCCTGAAAATACTGAATACACACTGAAAAGAGATACATCAGCATTACAACCTATTATATGGCTTGACTGAATTTTAACTTTTTTGAATTTTAACACATTACAGCACATGGTTATCCCCACTTTCCTCCCACATCTCACATTTTAAACCAGAAGAAATGTGAACTGGAAGTTACCTTATAACTCGAACCAGTTCATGGAAGGCTTTGTCCACATTCATTGGGGGATCCTTGGCACTGGTTTCTATATAAGTTATCTGGGGAAACATGAAGAAACATCCCAAACTGAAATATGGGCATTTCATTATCATCATTATTGGAATTTAAAGTGTTACTGCAGCTAAAAAAAAGAGTTAGGGCAGAAAAACAGAAACACCACAGAAACTGGCATTAAATCACAACCCATTGGCTAATCACTGTTCAGAGATCAATAAGCAGCTCCTGATGCTGAGAAGTGTACGTGGGCTGCTTTTGTTTTTTTGGCAGCATACCAAACACTTTGTTTTGTTACAGCAGATGTGACTTGTCCTTTTAAAAGGAAGCTTTAAGTGACAGTTTTACAGCACGACCTCTGCAGACTGGGAACCAGTAGTCAGATCTTCCTGGCATCATATGTCATGGCAGCTTGTTCTTAAAGGAGCAAGGAACCAAAAAAAAACTACTTAAATTATATTGCTTTACGTTTTAAAACATTTTAGTTTACATTTTATGTGACATTTATGAAAACCACTCAATTGCTGTTAGTGACTTTTTTTTTAAGGTACAATGTGTGACGAATTTGGCTTTTTATTTGCAAAAATCAAGTATTACTTTCACAAATGCAAATAAGTCTACTGTAATCAATGTTGCATCCAAATGAAGGTGTTCTCGTAGCTTATATACAATGTAAATACATAGGTGTTGCATCACCACATTTTAATAGTGTAGCCGAAAGGGGACAAACTTCTTAGCCTTACACATTTTAGCTGTGAATCCCTGTGTTGTCAGTGGATGAGGAAAAACAAGCAAAGACGACTGAATCGTTCAACTTGCTGTTTTCCACTGAAATGGAGGAGTATCCACACTCTTTGCCCCATGAGAGGGAGGAAAAAATGGCCAAGCAAAGAACAATAAGAGGGTACATCGGTAAAACATTTACCAGATGGAGACAGTTTATTATGGAGAAGGACTTTAAAACTGACAGAGGCTGCAGCTTTCTGCAGGAAAGTTAATTCCGTCTAAAGTCTACTTTGGTGTTATGTTAGAAACAATGAAGCCAGTCCAGCAACTACTTTCTCCTCCCGTTTGAGTAGGATCATTTACTGTTACTTGCGACACAAAACAGCAGAGATGCTAATTTGTTAGTCTACAGTGGAAATACTCCAGTAGTTGCTGGGAGGTTTTTCCTACTTGTTAAAAGGAGGTTTTTCCTTCCCACTGTCACCTTGTGCATACTCAGGATGGGGGATTGGATTGAAGTCAAGATTTGATGCAACATGTTGGTTTTCCAAGGCTAGGCTATTTGCTGTGAATTGGTTCAGCCTGATGTGTCTGTAGAGTGCCCTGACATGACATTTTTGTGCCCTGACATGACATTTTTGTGAAGTGGTGCTATACAAATTGAACTGAACTGAATTAGTCATGATGGCTGATCCAGTTTTAACCTCTACTGTATGTGAACATGGCTACAGCCAACCTGCCTGCATGGAAATGGAAAATATTTAGAAATACTTGAAAACACTCCAAATTTAGCTGACATCTACAGTACCCCCAAAAAGTTAAGGATATTTGGCTTTCGAGTATGATATATTTAACTGTACAATAACCTTTACATGTGAAATTACTTCGGATTTCTGTAAACTTTTGAATGCAAATGTATAATTTTTCATTGTTCAAGTACTTATTGCTTAACCTGCTTTTCTTTAACATGATGTTATGCATGTCTGAATCATTTAAGTCACGATATGAGGAAGCAGGAACCTTCTTGCTGTGAGGCAACAAGATAAACCACCACACCGCAATGCAGCCAGATTTAAGATTCACATTGAATTTGCAGATTTTTCCTTTAGGAAACATTCATTACTTACACTATGCTTCGCAGCCATCTCCTGGCCCTGGTCTGATGTGACTTTCCTCAGATGGACTAAATCCACTTTGTTTGCAACCAGCACCATAGGGAAGGCCTCCCTGAGGATCACAGGAGACAGAAAATGGATTTTCATCAAAAAACAATAAAATATGTATGTATGTCTTAGCTGTTCAATCACACAGCAATGTCAGCAGCAAGTTTCCAGCTAGAAAGAGCAGTCTGTGCTGCAGAAATGGCACGAGGTGTCAGATTTCTGCAACACTTCAGTCTTGTTGAAAAATTAGTAGCAGTTTGACCAACACCAAATGTGGGGAAACACTTGCTCACTTCATGATTACATTTCGTTTCATCTCAGTCAGTTTTGTCGTCAAATGTTTCTCTTTTAATGCCTCCAACATAACTGATTGCAGTATTCGGAACAATTCATATGTTGTGCAAAATCGTGTGGATTCTTATGACAATAATCCCAAACAACAGAAACACCCTTTAGTGACTGGGATATACTTTCTGTGTATGAATTCAACAACATTCAGATACGTGTGTTCATACACCTGCTGAAAACAACCAGTATGTACAGTTGTGCTCATATTTATCCATACCCTTTCATTAAAGAAGGAAAAAAAACAGCTGCCAGTAAAATAAGCTGAAATTGACTAAAGTAATAATAAATAATAATGTAATGAAAATCATTACATTATTTTCTAATTCTGGTTCAATAGAAATATTTTTTTTAAAAAAGCAAACAAATAAGATCATTTATTACATATTACATCACTCAAACTAATATTTAGTTGAACAATCCTTTAATGTTTCCGCTACAGTCAGGTGTTTTCTGTTCCTCTCAGTCAGACTTCTGCACCTGTTGACAGGTATTTTATCCCACCGTTCAACAGAAAAGTGCTCTTATTTCTTCAAGACCATATTTGTTTGTTGTTTGTTTTTTTTCCTTCCTTCAATTCAATAAAATGGAAAAACAGCGTCTTATAATACTAAATTATATTTTTGCAAATTTTTAGTTATTGTTCCTTTTTTTTTTAAGTCTCCAGTTATTTGAGTGACTGCTGTAAATTCAGCCTTTTCTTTAATGAAAGGGGATGAATACATACGAGCACAACTGTATGCTGTGGGCAAAACATTCCATACTGGAAGCCACCACTAGGAGGCAGTAAACAAAACAGGGATCTGAAATTGTGAAAAGGTCAATCCGCTGCTAACTTCTGTGGCATTTCGGTAAAAACACACTTTACCAATCTGCTGCTAACTTCTGTGGCATTTCGGTAAAAACACACTTTACCAATCTGCTGCTAACTAGGCGTGCGTGTTTGTCACTGTGCAACAGGGACAAATAAAATGCCATTAATTGCAGAGTCCGAGAGTCGCTCTTCAAAACTATCCGTCATTGTGTTTACCTCCAACCTCATGTTCATGCTCTTGTTCGCATGAACGCATCTAACCTTAAAGCCAATATTGCACCTCGTGCACGTGACGCGTTACCTTGCTTCACGGACCCCAGCCTACGTACAAAGGTACACTGAGAACACGTGGGCGCCACGATGCGTAAATGTCGCCAGTGGTAAGTGTACCTCAGGCCTAAAACTGGATGCTGTTGCCAGTAACAGAGAACAACATCTGCTCTTTAAACTCTCGTAACTCTTTGTAATTACATTGATGACATTAATGTTCAATGAATCAAAAGCTGAGTAGTAGCTTTGGGTTGATACATATTAACCTAAAACTGCACTTTTCAGTTTTCAGCTTCCATAAAGAGTCGAAGACTTATGGCATTTCAAATAATGTATGATATTTTCAGTCATCTTTCGTTGCCAACGACAGCTTCTGGTTTTAAAGGGGAAACTCAAAATCATAGTCCCAACTGGACCATACCTGCTGACTCAGCAAAGATCAAGCTAAAGAATGGAAATACTAGGATTAAAAATATTAACTAAATTAAAAAAATACAAATAAAAAAATAAATAAATAAAAACTTACACATAAATATAGTTTATTTAAAAGCTAATGAGCCACATATTAAAAACATCAGCAGGCGTGAGGTTTACTGGCAGGCTGTTCCACTGATTAGAGCCGCATTGATGAAGTAAGACCTCAACGGAAGGTTTAGTTCTCACTTTAGAAATTACTAAAAAAGACCGGTATCAGAGGAAGCGAAGACTCGTAATAATAATTACGTAATGTAATGTAAATAAATGAGCTGTAAACAGAGACTCAGCTTCACCTCAATGTAAATGTGCTAAATCTAACAGAACCAGTTCTTCCTCAGTCAACTTACCCCAATTTCTACCAGATGCGTGTGCGCCGCCGAGGTTGGAACTAAACCGCAGTCAATTGACTCTGGGAGCATATCAGATGCAGAGCAACCCCCCCCCCCCCCCCCCCCGATGCAGTCTGCATAACTACATCAGCTAAATCACAAAGTCACAAGTTCTTTTGATTGGATTATCACTTTACAGCACTTCCCAGACATCTTACCTTACTGAATATGCATAGAAAAAAAAAAACACATATATGTTAATAAGTATATTAAACTCACCATCTACTCCCAAATCTGCTGATTTTTATGTATATATGTATAAAATCTTGTGATTCTCCACTTTGGAAGTGAATACAAAGAGACGGTCCTCGAACCTGTGTTGCTAGTAATGACCTAATGTTTACAGAGTTCAGATGTCAGAAATCTGCACGGAGGATTTTATTCGGAAAATTATTGGATGTTTTACTCTGACGCCGTGTCTGATTTCCTGTCTGTCTCCATCTGAACTGCTGACTGACGTTCTGAAAGGGTACTCAGTCAAAAATGGACCGGGACCGTACATTTAGTGGAAAGCCGCGACTGGGAAGCATGCAACAAGCGCCGCAACGTGCCCAGCGTTTACTACATCATTGACTACAACAATCGTGATCAACTGCGGAGGTCGCGGCACATCCAGAACACGCTGCACACACTCTCGGTTTTAAGCAGCTGATTTTAAGCAGTTTCCTGCAAACAAAAAGAATCGCTTAGCTTTGTAAGATTTTACTTCCAAAGCAATCCTAAAATATCAACTCTTTGAATCAATGAACCAAACTGAACTCATGAACTCTAAATGTCAACCAAATAACCGTCTGCTTTTCATCACCAGGTCAAGCTTCTGCCTCCTACCTGTCTTTGACCCGTAGAATGAGTTGATGGAATCGGTCAACATGTTCAAAGCTGGCTTTGTCTGTGACGGAGAAGACGATGAGGAAGCCGTCTCCTGTCCTCATATACTGCTCCCTCATTGCACTGAACTCCTCCTGGCCGGCTGTGTCCAGCACTGGGTAGACGCAGAAACACAAAAACATCGCTGCAATTCCGACTTATTCATCAAACACACCCCAATTATACATATATGTTATTTACATGTTTTTTGTAGGATTATTTCCTGTAAATCATCTTTTTTCTCCAGAGACTTAAAGCAGAACTGATTAAACAAAAAAAAAGAAAAAAAGTGGCCCTGAAGCGGATTGTGGAAAAAACAATAATGTTGCAGAAGTTACAAATGTTTCCTGGTAAATTAAAAAGATTAACCCAGATACAATCTTTTGCTTTGCTTTGGTACTGGCTAAACGGGTAATTTAGCTGTTTTATGTCATTTAATATCGTTGCAACATCTCCATTTCAGATGCTCATGTAGCAAACCGATGGCAGTAAAAACATTTTTTATTTATTTCTCATTTCTCATTTCAGCTTTTGGATACATTTTAAATCCAAGACATTATCACGTTTATTTGCAAACAGATGTTTACCAATTTGGAGGCATTTAATCTGTATTTTTTGCACGCGGCGCTAGTCTGAGCACCTGAAATTTCATCACACAAGTGAATAAAAACATTTCTCCCTTTCTCATGAGCTCTTGACCGATGCCATTTTAAAAATGTCATAGTTTCCATAAAAATTACAAACAAAAATCATATAAACCAGTGACCAATTATATAAATACTAATAGTATCACGTATACTTCACTGCATGTAGTATATTGTCTTTTTCCTTGTTAGTTTGTTCTGTTTCCGTTTCTTTTGGTCTTTAGTTTTAATTCTTCTATTTTCATCTCTCATATTCTTTTAGTTTATTCCACTTTAACGTTGCTTTTGCACACTGCTATGTTTTTAATGTCTTTGAACTGCCTCATACATGAAATGTACTATACAAATAACCCCGTTGTGCCTTGATTATTTGTGTTTCATAAGTACGAGGACAATTTACATGGAAACTAATACAATTATTCAATTATTTAATGATAGAAAATTTCCTCTCCCTTCTTCTAATTGTCCTTAATCTTCTAAGAGAATTACAATGTCCTATTGGACCAGTGTAGAAAAACAGCTTCCACTGGACCTAAATGTCAAAGAACAAATCAGGCCGTTGCTACTCACCATCCAGTATGGCCCACTGTCCGTCTATTTCAGTGTGTTTAAGATAAGAGTCTTCTATCGTGGGATCGTAGTCTGGTACAAAGATCTTCTGGAAAAACTGGATGGTTAAAGCACTTTTCCCAACACCACCATCCCCCACCACCACCAGCTTATATGTTGGCAGGTTGTCACTTGGAACAGCACTGGTTGCCATGGTTACCTCGACAGTGGTGGTGCAGGTGGGAAGTCGGCTAGAAGGTGGCTGATGAGACACACCTGACTGGAATGGATGACAGAGAAAGACAAAGAAAAGGAGGTCAAAAACAGAAAGGACAAGAGGAAGGGGGTGTTGACCCCTCTTTTTTTTTGGGGGGGGGGGGGGGGTGTATTCACAGATGTATGAAAAACATACACTACCAGCCAAAAGGTTACACACTTACCCATTGGAATTAATGGGAAAGTGCATCCAAACTTTACTGGTATTGTAAATAAAAACATAAATTTATTATTCATGCTGAAAATAATAATGACACCATCACACACCGATGAATAGACAGC